>NC_135232.1:1904166-2196666 GCF_051348905.1 Ranitomeya variabilis | reverse complement strand
TATATATATATATACTGTATACTCCGCTCTCACTGTGTATATATATATACTGTATACTCCGCTCTCACTGTGTATATATACAGTGCCTACAAGTAGTATTCAACCCCCTGCAGATTTAGCAGGTTTAATAAGATGCAAATAAGTTAGAGCCTTCAAACTTCAAACAAGAGCAGGATTTATTAACAGATGCATAAATCTTACAAACCAAAAAGTTTTGTTGCTCAGTTAAATTTTTATAAATTTTAAACATAAAAGTGTGGGTCAATTATTATTCAACCCCTAGGTTTAATATTTTGTGGAATAACCTTTGTTTGCAATTACAGCTAATAATCGTCTTTTATAAGACCTGATCAGGCCGGCACAGGTCTCTGGAGTTATCTTGGCCCACTCCTCCATGCAGATCTTCTCCAAGTTATCTAGGTTCTTTGGGTGTCTCATGTGGACTTTAATCTTGAGCTCCTTTCACAAGTTTTCAATTGGGTTAAGGTCAGGAGACTGACTAGGCCTCTGCAACACCTTGATTTTTTGCCTCTTGAACCAGGCCTTGGTTTTCATGGCTGTGTGCTTTGGGTCGTTGTCTTGTTGGAAGATGAAATGACGACCCATCTTAAGATCCTTGATGGAGGAGCGTAGGTTCTTGGCCAAAATCTCCAGGTAGGCCGTGCTATCCATCTTCCCATGGATGCAGACCAGATGGCCAGGCCCCTTGGCTGAGAAACAGCCCCACAGCATGATGCTGCCACCACCATGCTTAACTGTAGGGATGGTATTCTTGGGGTCATATGTAGTGCCATCCAGTCTCCAAACATCACGTGTGTGGTTGGCACCAAAGATCTCGATCTTGGTCTCATCAGACCAGAGAACCTTGAACCAGTCAGTCTCAGAGTCCTCCAAGTGATCATGAGCAAACTGTAGACGAGCCTTGACATGACGCTTTGAAAGTAAAGGTACCTTACGGGCTCGTCTGGAACGGAGACCATTGCGGTGGAGTACGTTACTTATGGTATTGACTGAAACCAATGTCCCCACTGCCATGAGATCTTCCCGGAGCTCCTTCCTTGTTGTCCTTGGGTTAGCCTTGACTCTTCGGACAAGCCTGGCCTCGGCACGGGAGGAAACTTTCAAAGGCTGTCCAGGCCGTGGAAGGCTAACAGTAGTTCCATAAGCCTTCCACTTCCGGATGATGCTCCCAACAGTGGAGACAGGTAGGCCCAACTCCTTGGAAAGGGTTTTGTACCCCTTGCCAGCCTTGTGACCCTCCACGATCTTGTCTCTGATGGCCTTGGAATGCTCCTTTGTCTTTCCCATGTTGACCATGTATGAGTGCTGTTCACAAGTTTGGGGAGGGTCTTAAATAGTCAGAAAAGGCTGGAAAAAGAGATAATTAATCCAAACATGTGAAGCTCATTGTTCTTTGTGCCTGAACTACTTCTTAATACTTTAGGGGAACCAAACAGAATTCTGGGGGGTTGAGGGGTTGAATAATAAATGACCCTCTGAAAAAACTTTTCACAATTTAAAAAAAAAAATAAACAAAGAAATAACATTCTTTTTTGCTGCAGTGCATTTCACACTTCCAGGCTGATCTACAGTCCAAATATCACAATGCCAAGTTAATTCCAAATGTGTAAACCTGCAAAATCTGCAGGGGGTTGAATACTACTTGTAGGCACTGTATATACTGTATACTCCGCTCTCACTGTGTATATATATATATACTGTATACTCCGCTCTCACTGTGTATATATATATATACTGTATACTCCGCTCTCACTGTATATATATATATATACTGTATACTCCGCTCTCACTGTGTATATATATATATACTGTATACTCCGCTCTCACTGTGTATATATATATATACTGTATACTCCGCTCTCACTGTGTATATATATATATACTGTATACTCCGCTCTCACTTTGTATATATATATATATACTGTATACTCCGCTCTCACTGTGTATATATATATATATATATATATATACTGTATACTCCGCTCTCACTGTGTATATATATATATATATATATACTGTATACTCCGCTCTCACTGTGTATATATATATATACTGTATACTCCGCTCTCACTTTGTGTATATATATATATATATATATATATATATACTGTATACTCCGCTCTCACTGTGTGTATATATATATACTGTATACTCCGCTCTCACTGTGTATATATATATATATATATATATATATATACTGTATACTCCGCTCTCACTGTGTATATATATATATATACTGTATACTCCGCTCTCACTGTGTATATATATATACTGTATACTCCGCTCTCACTGTGTATATATATATACTGTATACTCCGCTCTCACTGTGTATATATATATATATATACTGAATACTCCGCTCTCACTGTGTATATATATATATATACTGTATACTCCGCTCTCACTGTGTATATATATATATATACTGTATACTCCGCTCTCACTGTGTATATATATATATAAATATATACTGTATACTCCGCTCTCACTGTGTATATATATATATATATATATATATATATATATATATATATACTGTATACTCCGCTCTCACTGTGTATATATATATATATACTGTATACTCCGCTCTCACTGTGTATATATATACTGTATATGGAGCGCCCCCACACCGCCGCAGGGCCGAGGGGTACCCGGAGCCGGGCCTCTGAGTCTCAGTTCTGGGGTTGTCACGGTGGCTAGACCCGGTCCGTGGCCCTGTCCGTCAGTGGGGGACGTCCGGTGCAATAAGTGGTGTTGTAACGGTGCAGTTGTGGGTGCAGGTCGCGGTAAATAACGAGGACACCAGGTTGCAGTCTCTTTACCTCTTTACTGGAGATCTCTGAGTCCTCAGTCCAGAACACGGTTCACCAGGCTGCGTGAGTCCGGCCGGTCCAATGGCACCTCCAGAGTACACTTCACAGGCGGAAATCGGTGCCTTCCTTCTTAGCGCTATGTGTTGTAGTCCTTCCCTGCTGTGCTTACGGAAAGTACCCCACAACTGTTGTGTCTGTTTCTTAAGTTCCCTCACAACTCGATTAAATGATGTTCTTCTAATCGTCCGTCCCTTCCTGATGTTACGGTTAGAACGGCACCCATTTGACGGGTAGGCCTGGAGTTCTCCCGGGACCCTAGAGACGCCCCTCTCCCGCAATTGCCTCCCAAGACTTCATAGGTGATATGTGGTAGACAGCCCGCCTGAGACTGACTGTCCTGCCGCTGTTTAGAGTATTGCTTGAAGCTGGATGTTATAATACTCCCTCGGCGTTCCGGCCACCGGTAGTGCGCCTCAGTAGGATGTTGCTACGGTCTTACAGCACGACCCCTACTGGAATTCTCCTATCGCTTGATCTCGTTTCTCACTCAGCACAATCTATCTCGCTTCTAGTCCTTTCTTGTGTCCCGCCGCTTCCCGGAGCTGGCGCGGACCCGTTACGTTCTTTCCAATGCCAAGCCTCTGTCAGGATCCCACCCCTGACAGAGACCCTACTGTCTTTTCCTCCACAACACCCTCTGCCACCAGGTGTTGCTTCGTCCAATCCAGTCAGCTTTCTAATCTAACTTCCTGCCTGACCCCCGGTTTACCCACTATGGTGGGGAGTGGCCTAATGAATAGCACCCTTAGCTCCCCCCGGAGGCCCTGCGGTGAAATGTATTGGTGTCTGTGATACCTGATTAGAGGAACTCCTTCAGTGCCATCGGACGCACCATGGCTCCCCTTAGTGGCGGAGCCACAGTACTGCAACGACCAGGACTCTGGGGCGCTGCACTCCCCCCTGGTTAAACACAGTACTCCGGGACTGGGAAGAAAAACAACAATACAAGTTAGCAAAAAGACATGCAATTTTGTTGAGTGCAAATAACAATAAGTATACTTGTACAGGCTTCCCTTTATGGGAGGTGAAGACACTTGAACGTTACAAACATGGCAAAAATATCATAGCAACATGCTATAATTAGCTTTTCTTACCCAACCGGGTATTCTACTAAGTGCAAACATTATTGACCAATAATTTAACTTTGCGTTTAAGGATATACACTCTTAATCCGCTAAAGACCTTCCTATAATCACATTATAAGGCACTTTAACTTTTCCATTCTCCTACTTTGGATCTGCAGGACCGCCTGTCCTATCGGCACCAGACCTACTGCCTCTCCTTTCTGTTACAGGACCGCCCCGTTCAGCCAGGGCCTACTGCCTTTTCAACTACTATACACAGTATAGAACATAACTTTTCTTTCAGTTTGAGAACACTGAGCTGGCTCTACTTGGCTCCTTTAAGGACTCACCCACTAACCCCTACGGGTTCACTTTCTGTCCTTAGCAACACATTACTAACTTTCGACGGGGAACGTGGGGTTTACCTTCTATCCCCCCCTTTTCTTATCAACATTATCAACTATCTTCTTTTCACAACATTAAACTTTCTCATTACTTCCTTTCACTTCTTCTTTCAGAAAACATTATCAGCATTCCTTTACAATTAACTAATGGCATACATATAACCTCTACATGTAAATATTATCATCATTTTCTTCCATCGACATTATTGCTACCAGTCTTAAAGCAATATCACCATTTACACACAACAAATGAACATCCCCTTTAAGAGGGGACCAAATCTCTGTGAGGTAGCACATCTTCTCAAGCTACCAGTCCATACTCATCAAAGGTTCCAGTGCGGTATCTTCGCAAAGAGTCCTTGTTTAAGTAAAACCAGTAGGGAGCGCCTTTAATAAGGTGCAAACTATATACAGGAAAAAGTTTGTATCATGCACGGTCCATGATTACTGCAGTTCTTAAGACTTGTGCAAACTTGAAGACCATAAACAAACAACAAGGATCCCGGGTCAACAAAGGGATCCATAAGGAATTGACCCTGGACGGGTTTAGCAGCAACATAAGAGAACAGTAACTATATACAGTTTCAGGTTTCCGAGGTTTATTCTTCTAAAGGTACCGTCACACTAAACGACTTTATAACGATATCGCTAGCGATCCGTGACGTTGCAGCGTCCTCGCTAGCGATATCGTTTAGTTTGACACGCAGCAGCGATCAGGATCCTGCTGTGATGTCGCTGGTCGCTGAATAAAGTCCAGAACTTTATTTGGTCGTTTGATCGCTGTGTATCGTTGTGTTTGACACCAAATGCAACGATACCAGCGATATTTTACACTGGTAACCAGGGTAAACATCGGGTAACTAAGCGCGGGGCCGCGCTTAGTAACCCGATGTTTACCCTGGTTACCAGCGTAAAATGTAAAAAAAACAAACAGCACATACTCACATTGCGTCCCCCTGCAGTCTGCTTCCTCCTCTGACTCAGCGCCGCAAAGTGAAAGTGAAAGCAGCACAGCGGTGACGTCACCGCTCTGCTCTCACTGTACGGCGCTCAGTCAGTCAGGAAGTGGACGCAGGGGGACGTGAATGTAAGTATGTGCTGTTTGTTTTTTTTACATTTTACGCTGGTAACCAGGGTAAACATCGGGTTACTAAGCGCGGCCCTGCGCTTAGTTACCCGATGTTTACCCTGGTTACCAGGGGACCTCGGCATCGTTGATCGCTGGAGAGCGGTCTGTGTGACAGCTCTCCAGCGATCAAACAGCGACGCTGCAGCGATCGGCATCGTTGTCGTTATCGCTGCAGCGTCGCTTAATGTGACGGTACCTTAAGTCTGGAGGTGGTCTCCCACCCCCGGTTGAGGCAGCCCCTGTGCTGGTAGTTGGTCTCTCAGATGCCGTCAGATCAGCCGGTGCCTGAATTTGAAGGCTAATCCTGCTCGCAAGTTCAGGAGCCGCTACGAGGCGTACGGTGATGATAGGAATAAGATCTGGCAAATCGGGATCAGTCATGATCGGGGCAACAGGGGGCGCTCTCTCAGGCTCACACCGTCGAACGTTCCGGGCACACCATCCTTGTGCGCTCCGATGGCGGGTGTAGGTCACCTGATCCCTTCTTTGTAACGGATCACCATTTCGACTGCAACAGGGGGTCTTCACATTATAGCTAGTGACAAAGACATCAGTTGGTAGCCCCGGTTCCTGTATGGAGCCCCATCCCCTCTTCGGGTGGTAGGCCAGTACAGTTCCCCGCTTCACCACGTCTTTCCTGCCGGGAGCAGACTTCTTGCGTTGCGTGTCAGGTGGTTCGGTCCCGTCCCGATCTTTCCAGTGTTGGATCAGACATTGCTTATACTGCTCCCAGGTAAGTACCGCAAGGGTGAGGCCATCCTCCCGGGTCCCATCCGGCCCTGTCCAGGGGGTGTCCCACCGAAGGATCACCCCGTCTAGGCCCACACCTATGGGTTCTCCCATCTTGGTTGGTAGCGGAGGCACTAGCTTCCCCATCGCGTTAGAGGTGAGGATAACCCGCTCCACCAAGAAGGAACGATCATTGCCGGGGTGGGGAGCGGTCACGGGAGTGGGATCGATCAGGGGAACCGGATCGGTCGGGAGAGCAGAATCGGCCAGGGGAGTAGGGATGTCGTCCATACCTGCGCCTGATGTGATTCCACCGATGTCGCTCCGGTCCGTTGACAAGAACGCTGGAGTCGGCTGCTGCCCGGACCGCGGCTCCTCCAATACGGTCCCCGAACACGGCTCCGCCCGCTGCGAATCCTCCTCCGCTGGCTCCGGGGTCGGGATTGGTGGACTCGGCTCCACTATCTGTTCCAGGGGCTTCGGATTCTCCGGCTGCAGGGAGCACGGGTCCACCTCCGGTGAACGAGGGCAAGCCGGGATTACTCCTTCTTCATTCCGGTACTCGCTGTTCCTTATCATGATCTGCTGATCGGTGGCAATGCATACATCGGACTCCGCCATTTCTCCAGGGCCTGGCTTCCCCGTCTCCTGCTTCCCGCCGTTGCAAATCAGGGGGCGGTTCTCTTCTAATGCTAGGCAGGTCGTCATCTCGCAGCAGGAATTGGAGGGGGCGGTCGCTACTTCTGGCGCCGCTTTGGTAATCTCCTCCCATGGCACGCCCCTCTTCTTCCTCTGCGTTCCCGGTGACGCTGCAATGGCGGCGGTTTTTGGCGCGAACTTTTAGCGGCAAGTGGCGCAGCACACAGTCTTTGTAATAAAGCACAGTCTAAGCACAACAAATTACAGTTCCAAGGCACACATGACCCGATTCTTCAGGCTTAAGTAGATCCTGTTCGTGACGCCAAGATTTTGGAGCGCCCCCACACCGCCGCAGGGCCGAGGGGTACCCGGAGCCGGGCCTCTGAGTCTCAGTTCTGGGGTTGTCACGGTGGCTAGACCCGGTCCGTGGCCCTGTCCGTCAGTGGGGGACGTCCGGTGCAATAAGTGGTGTTGTAACGGTGCAGTTGTGGGTGCAGGTCGCGGTAAATAACGAGGACACCAGGTTGCAGTCTCTTTACCTCTTTACTGGAGATCTCTGAGTCCTCAGTCCAGAACACGGTTCACCAGGCTGCGTAAGTCCGGCCGGTCCAATGGCACCTCCAGAGTACACTTCACAGGTGGAAATCGGTGCCTTCCTTCTTAGCGCTATGTGTTGTAGTCCTTCCCTGCTGTGCTTACGGAAAGTACCCCACAACTGTTGTGTCTGTTTCTTAAGTTCCCTCACAACTCGATTAAATGATGTTCTTCTAATCGTCCGTCCCTTCCTGATGTTACGGTTAGAACGGCACCCGTTTGTCGGGTAGGCCTGGAGTTCTTCCGGGACCCTAGAGACGCCCCTCTCCCGCAATTGCCTCCCAAGACTTCATAGGTGATATGTGGTAGACAGCCCGCCTGAGACTGACTGTCCTGCCGCTGTTTAGAGTATTGCTTGAAGCTGGATGTTATAATACTCCCTCGGCGTTCCGGCCACCGGTATTGCGCCTCAGTAGGATGTTGCTACGGTCTTACAGCACGACCCCTACTGGAATTCTCCTATCGCTTGATCTCGTTTCTCACTCAGCACAATCTATCTCGCTTCTAGTCCTTTCTTGGGCCCCGCCGCTTCCCGGAGCTGGCGCGGACCCGTTACGTTCTTTCCAATGCCAAGCCTCTGTCAGGATCCCACCCCTGACAGAGACCCTACTGTCTTTTCCTCCACAACACCCTCTGCCACCAGGTGTTGCTTCGTCCAATCCAGTCAGCTTTCTAATCTAACTTCCTGCCTGACCCCCGGTTTACCCACTATGGTGGGGAGTGGCCTAATGAATAGCACCCTTAGCTCCCCCCGGAGGCCCTGCGGTGAAATGTATTGGTGTCTGTGATACCTGATCAGATGAGCTCCTTCAGTGCCATCGGACGCACCGTAGCTCCCCATAGTGGCGGAGCCACAGTACTGCAACGACCAGGACTCTGGGGCGCTGCACTCCCCCCTGGTTAAACACAGTACTCCGGGACTGGGAAGAAAAACAACAATACAAGTTAGCAAAAAGACATGCAATTTTGTTGAGTGCAAATAACAATAAGTATACTTGTACAGGCTTCCCTTTATGGGAGGTGAAGACACTTGAACGTTACAAACATGGCAAAAATATCATAGCAACATGCTATAATTAGCTTTTCTTACCCAACCGGGTATTCTACTAAGTGCAAACATTATTGACCAATAATTTAACTTTGCGTTTAAGGATATACACTCTTAATCCGCTAAAGACCTTCCTATAATCACATTATAAGGTATTTTAACTTTTCCATTCTCCTACTTTGGATCTGCAGGACCGCCTGTCCTATCGGCACCAGACCTACTGCCTCTCCTTTCTGTTACAGGACCGCCCCGTTCAGCCAGGGCCTACTGCCTTTTCAACTACTATACACAGTATAGAACATAACTTTTCTTTCAGTTTGAGAACACTGAGCTGGCTCTACTTGGCTCCTTTAAGGACTCACCCACTAACCCCTACGGGTTCACTTTCTGTCCTTAGCAACACATTACTAACTTTCGACGGGGAACGTGGGGTTTACCTTCTATCCCCCCCTTTTCTTATCAACATTATCAACTATCTTCTTTTCACAACATTAAACTTTCTCATTACTTCCTTTCACTTCTTCTTTCAGAAAACTGTCATGATCTCAATGGCCAGAGAACATAGAATAAGCCTATATAGGAACAAGCTCTTGGAAGATGGGAACTGAGCTGACCATGAACTAAACCTACCGCACAACTAGAAGTAGCCAGGTAGCATGTCCTACTTTTTATCCCTAGATGCCCAGCGCCGGCCGGAGAACTAAATAATGCTAGCAGAGGGAAATATTAGTCCTAGCTCACCTCTAGAGAAATACCCCGAAAGGAGACAGAGGCCCCCCACATATATTGGCGGTGATTTAAGATGAAATAACAAACGCAGCAGGAAAATAGGTTTAGCAAATTTGAGGTCCACTTACTAGATAGCAGAAGACAGAAAGAACACTTTCATGGTCAGCTGAAAACCCTAACAAAACACCATCCAGAAATTACTTTAAGACTCTGGCATTAACTCATAATACCAGAGTGGCAATTCCTGATCACAAGAGCTTTCCAGACACAGTAACGAAACAACAGCTGTGAGCTGGAACAAAAATGCAAAAACAAACATGGACAAAAGTCCAACTTATCTAGTTGTTGTCTAGGAGCAGGAACAAGCACAGAGAGGCTTCTGATAACATTGGTGACCGGCAAGCAACTAACAGAGAAGCCAGGTTATATAGCGACTCCCACATCTTGATGGGAACAGGTGAACAGGGAAGATGATGACACAAGTTCAATTCCACCAGTAGCCACCGGGGGAGCCCAGAATCCAAATTCACAACAGTACCCCCCCCTCAAGGAGGGGGCACCGAACCCTCACCAAAACCACCAGGGCGATCAGGATGGGCCCTATGAAAGGCACGAACCAGATCGGAGGCATGAACATCAGATGCAGTCACCCAAGAATTATCCTCCTGGCCGTATCCCTTCCACTTGACCAGATACTGGAGTCTCCGTCTGGAAACACGGGAGTCTAGGATTTTCTCCACAACGTACTCCAACTCACCCTCAACCAACACCGGAGCAGGAGGCTCAACGGAAGGCACAACCGGTACCTCATACCTGCGCAATAACGACCGATGAAAAACGTTATGAATAGAAAAGGATGCAGGGAGGTCCAAACGGAAGGAAACAGGGTTAAGAATCTCCAATATCTTATACGGGCCGATGAACCGAGGCTTAAACTTAGGAGAAGAGACCCTCATAGGGACAAAACGAGAAGACAACCACACCAAATCCCCAACACAAAGCCGAGGACCAACACGACGGTGACGGTTGGCAAAAAGCTGAGTCTTCTCCTGGGACAACTTCAAATTGTCCACCACCTGCCCCCAGATCTGATGCAATCTCTCCACCACCGCATCCACTCCAGGACAATCCGAAGATTCCACCTGACCGGAGGAAAATCGAGGATGGAACCCCGAATTACAGAAAAACGGGGACACCAAGGTGGCAGAGCTGGCCCGATTATTGAGGGCGAACTCCGCCAATGGCAAAAAAGCAACCCAATCATCCTGGTCAGCAGACACAAAACACCTCAAATATGTCTCCAGGGTCTGATTAGTCCGCTCGGTCTGGCCATTAGTCTGAGGATGAAAAGCAGACGAAAAAGATAAATCTATGCCCATCCTAGCACAGAATGCCCGCCAAAATCTAGACACAAATTGGGTTCCTCTGTCAGAAACGATATTCTCAGGAATACCATGCAAACGAACAACATTTTGAAAAAACAGAGGAACCAACTCGGAAGAAGAAGGCAACTTGGGCAGGGGAACCAAATGGACCATCTTAGAGAAACGGTCACACACCACCCAGATGACAGACATCTTCTGGGAAACAGGCAGATCTGAAATAAAATCCATCGAGATGTGCGTCCAAGGCCTCTTAGGAATAGGCAAGGGCAACAACAATCCACTAGCCCGAGAACAACAAGGCTTGGCCCGAGCACAAACGTCACAAGACTGCACAAAGCCTCGCACATCTCGTGACAGGGAAGGCCACCAGAAGGACCTTGCCACCAAATCCCTGGTACCAAAAATTCCAGGATGACCTGCCAACGCAGAAGAATGAACCTCAGAGATGACTCTACTGGTCCAATCATCAGGAACAAACAATTTATCAGGTGGACAACGATCCGGTCTATCCGCCTGAAACTCCTGCAAGGCCCGCCGCAGGTCTGGAGAAACGGCTGACAATATCACTCCATCCTTAAGGATACCTGTGGGCTCAGAGTTACCAGGCGAGTCAGGCTCAAAACTCCTAGAAAGGGCATCCGCCTTAATATTCTTAGAACCCGGTAGGTATGACACCACAAAATTAAACCGAGAGAAAAATAATGACCAGCGCGCCTGTCTAGGATTCAGGCGCCTGGCGGTCTCAAGATAAATCAAATTTTTGTGGTCAGTCAATACCACCACCTGATGTCTGGCCCCCTCAAGCCAATGGCGCCACTCTTCAAAAGCCCACTTCATGGCCAAAAGCTCCCGATTCCCAACATCATAATTTCGCTCAGCGGGCGAAAATTTACGGGAGAAGAAGGCACAAGGCCTCATCACGGAGCAGTCAGGACTTTTCTGCGACAACACTGCCCCAGCTCCGATCTCAGAAGCGTCGACCTCAACCTGAAAAGGAAGAGCAACATCAGGCTGACGCAACACAGGGGCAGAAGAAAAACGGCGCTTAAGCTCCCGAAAGGCCTCCACAGCATCAGGAGACCAATCAGCAACATCAGCACCCTGCTTAGTCAAATCGGTCAATGGCTTAACGACATCCGAAAAACCAGCAATAAATCGACGATAAAAGTTAGCAAAGCCCAAAAATTTCTGAAGACTCTTGAGAGAAGAGGGCTGCGTCCAATCACAAATAGCTTGAACCTTGACAGGATCCATCTCAATGGAAGAGGGAGAAAAAATATATCCCAAAAAGGAAATCCTCTGAACCCCAAAAACGCACTTAGAACCCTTCACACACAAAGAATTAGACCGCAAAACCTGAAAAACCCTCCTGACCTGCTGGACATGAGAGTCCCAGTCATCTGAAAAAATCAGAATATCATCCAGATACACAATCATAAATTTATCCAAATAATCGCGGAAAATATCATGCATAAAGGACTGGAAGACTGAAGGGGCATTTGAAAGACCAAAAGGCATCACCAAATACTCAAAGTGGCCCTCGGGCGTATTAAATGCGGTTTTCCACTCATCCCCCTGCCTGATTTGCACCAAATTATACGCCCCACGGAGATCAATCTTAGAGAACCACTTGGCCCCCTTTATGCGAGCAAACAAATCAGTCAGCAACGGCAATGGGTATTGATATTTAACCGTGATTTTATTCAAAAGCCGATAATCAATACATGGTCTCAAAGAGCCGTCTTTTTTTGACACAAAGAAAAAACCGGCTCCTAAGGGAGATGACGATGGACGAATATGTCCCTTTTCCAAGGACTCCTTTATATATTCTCGCATAGCAGCATGTTCAGGCACAGACAGATTAAATAAACGACCCTTTGGATATTTACTACCCGGGATTAAATCTATGGCACAATCGCACTCTCGGTGCGGAGGTAGCGAACCAAGCTTGGGTTCTTCAAAGACGTCACGATATTCAGACAGGAACTCAGGAATTTCAGAGGGAATAGATGATGAAATGGAAACCAAAGGTACGTCCCCATGAGTCCCCTTACATCCCCAGCTCAACACAGACATAGCTTTCCAGTCGAGTACTGGGTTGTGAGACTGCAGCCATGGCAATCCTAGCACCAAAACATCATGTAGATTATACAGCACCAGAAAGCGAATTATCTCCTGGTGATCCGGATTAATACGCATAGTTACTTGTGTCCAGTATTGTGGTTTATTATTAGCCAATGGGGTGGAGTCAATCCCCCTTAGAGGAATAGGAGTCTCCAAAGGCTCTAAATCATACCCACAGCGATTGGCAAAGGACCAATCCATAAGACTCAAGGCGGCGCCAGAGTCGATATAGGCGTCCGTGGTAATGGATGACAAAGAGCAAATCAGGGTCACAGATAGAATAAATTTAGACTGTAAAGTGCCAATGGAAACAGATTTATCAAGTTTTTTAGTGCGCTTAGAGCATGCTGATATAACATGAGTAGAATCACCACAATAGAAACACAACCCATTTTTCCGTCTAAAATTCTGCCGCTCGCTTCTGGACAGAATTCTATCACACTGCATACTTTCTAGCGTCTTCTCAGTGGATACCGCCAGATGGTGCACTGGTTTGCGCTCCCGCAAACGCCTATCGATCTGAATAGCCATTGTCATGGACTCATTCAGACCCGCAGGCACAGGGAACCCCACCATGACATCCTTAATGGCATCAGAGAGACCCTCTCTGAAAGTCGCCGCCAGGGCGCACTCATTCCACTGAGTAAGCACAGACCATTTACGGAATCTTTGGCAGTAAATTTCAGCTTCATCTTGCCCCTGAGATAGGGACATCAAAGTTTTTTCTGCCTGAAGCTCCAAATGAGGTTCCTCATAAAGCAACCCCAAGGCCAGAAAAAACGCATCCACATTGAGCAACGCAGGATCCCCTGGTGTCAATGAAAAAGCCCAGTCTTGAGGGTCGCCCCGGAGCAAGGAAATCACAATCCTAACCTGCTGTGCAGGGTCTCCGGCAGAGCGAGATTTCAGGGACAAAAATAACTTGCAATTATTTCTAAAATTCTGAAAACCAGATCTATTCCCCGAGAAAAATTCCGGCAAAGGAATTCTCGGCTCAGATACCGAAGCATGAACAACAAAATCTTGCAAATTTTGTACCTTCGTGGCGAGATTATTCAAACCTGCAGTTACACTCTGAAGATCCATTACAAACAGGTGAACACAGAGCCATTCAGAGATTAGAAGGAGAGAAAGAAAAAAAAAAAAAAAAAGACTGCAGCATAGACAGACTGGCAAGGGGTCCAATTAAGAGCACACTCAAAACTAGAGAAAAAAAAAAAAAAAAATTCTCAGCAGACTTCTTATTTCTCTCCTTTCTCAGCCAAGGATTTTAACCCTTTAGTGGGCCGGTCAAACTGTCATGATCTCAATGGCCAGAGAACATAGAATAAGCCTATATAGGAACAAGCTCTTGGAAGATGGGAACTGAGCTGACCATGAACTAAACCTACCGCACAACTAGAAGTAGCCAGGTAGCATGTCCTACTTTTTATCCCTAGATGCCCAGCGCCGGCCGGAGAACTAAATAATGCTAGCAGAGGGAAATATTAGTCCTAGCTCACCTCTAGAGAAATACCCCGAAAGGAGACAGAGGCCCCCCACATATATTGGCGGTGATTTAAGATGAAATAACAAACGCAGCAGGAAAATAGGTTTAGCAAATTTGAGGTCCACTTACTAGATAGCAGAAGACAGAAAGAACACTTTCATGGTCAGCTGAAAACCCTAACAAAACACCATCCAGAAATTACTTTAAGACTCTGGCATTAACTCATAATACCAGAGTGGCAATTCCTGATCACAAGAGCTTTCCAGACACAGTAACGAAACAACAGCTGTGAGCTGGAACAAAAATGCAAAAACAAACATGGACAAAAGTCCAACTTATCTAGTTGTTGTCTAAAATTACTTTAAGACTCTGGCATTAACTCATAATACCAGAGTGGCAATTCCTGATCACAAGAGCTTTCCAGACACAGTAACGAAACAACAGCTGTGAGCTGGAACAAAAATGCAAAAACAAACATGGACAAAAGTCCAACTTATCTAGTTGTTGTCTAGGAGCAGGAACAAGCACAGAGAGGCTTCTGATAACATTGGTGACCGGCAAGCAACTAACAGAGAAGCCAGGTTATATAGCGACTCCCACATCTTGATGGGAACAGGTGAACAGGGAAGATGATGACACAAGTTCAATTCCACCAGTAGCCACCGGGGGAGCCCAGAATCCAAATTCACAACAGAAAACATTATCAGCATTCCTTTACAATTAACTAATGGCATACATATAACCTCTACATGTAAATATTATCATCATTTTCTTCCATCGACATTATTGCTACCAGTCTTAAAGCAATATCACCATTTACACACAACAAATGAACATCCCCTTTAAGAGGGGACCAAATCTCTGTGAGGTAGCACATCTTCTCAAGCTACCAGTCCATACTCATCAAAGGTTCCAGTGCGGTATCTTCGCAAAGAGTCCTTGTTTAAGTAAAACCAGTAGGGAGCGCCTTTAATAAGGTGCAAACTATATACAGGAAAAAGTTTGTATCATGCACGGTCCATGATTACTGCAGTTCTTAAGACTTGTGCAAACTTGAAGACCATAAACAAACAAGGATCCCGGGTCAACAAAGGGATCCATAAGGAATTGACCCTGGACGGGTTTAGCAGCAACATAAGAGAACAGTAACTATATACAGTTTCAGGTTTCCGAGGTTTATTCTTCTAAGTCTGGAGGTGGTCTCCCACCCCCGGTTGAGGCAGCCCCTGTGCTGGTAGTTGGTCTCTCAGATGCCGTCAGATCAGCCGGTGCCTGAATTTGAAGGCTAATCCTGCTCGCAAGTTCAGGAGCCGCTACGAGGCGTACGGTGATGATAGGAATAAGATCTGGCAAATCGGGATCAGTCATGATCGGGGCAACAGGGGGCGCTCTCTCAGGCTCACACCGTCGAACGTTCCGGGCACACCATCCTTGTGCGCTCCGATGGCGGGTGTAGGTCACCTGATCCCTTCTTTGTAACGGATCACCATTTCGACTGCAACAGGGGGTCTTCACATTATAGCTAGTGACAAAGACATCAGTTGGTAGCCCCGGTTCCTGTATGGAGCCCCATCCCCTCTTCGGGTGGTAGGCCAGTACAGTTCCCCGCTTCACCACGTCTTTCCTGCCGGGAGCAGACTTCTTGCGTTGCGTGTCAGGTGGTTCGGTCCCGTCCCGATCTTTCCAGTGTTGGATCAGACATTGCTTATACTGCTCCCAGGTAAGTACCGCAAGGGTGAGGCCATCCTCCCGGGTCCCATCCGGCCCTGTCCAGGGGGTGTCCCACCGAAGGATCACCCCGTCTAGGCCCACACCTATGGGTTCTCCCATCTTGGTTGGTAGCGGAGGCACTAGCTTCCCCATCGCGTTAGAGGTGAGGATAACCCGCTCCACCAAGAAGGAACGATCATTGCCGGGGTGGGGAGCGGTCACGGGAGTGGGATCGATCAGGGGAACCGGATCGGTCGGGAGAGCAGAATCGGCCAGGGGAGTAGGGATGTCGTCCATACCTGCGCCTGATGTGATTCCACCGATGTCGCTCCGGTCCATTGACAAGAACGCTGGAGTCGGCTGCTGCCCGGACCGCGGCTCCTCCAATACGGTCCCCGAACACGGCTCCGCCCGCTGCGAATCCTCCTCCGCTGGCTCCGGGGTCGGGATTGGTGGACTCGGCTCCACTATCTGTTCCAGGGGCTTCGGATTCTCCGGCTGCAGGGAGCACGGGTCCACCTCCGGTGAACGAGGGCAAGCCGGGATTACTCCTTCTTCGTTCCGGTACTCGCTGTTCCTTATCATGATCTGCTGATCGGTGGCAATGCATACATCGGACTCCGCCATTTCTCCAGGGCCTGGCTTCCCCGTCTCCTGCTTCCCGCCATTGCAAATCAGGGGGCGGTTCTCTTCTAATGCTAGGCAGGTCGTCATCTCGCAGCAGGAATTGGAGGGGGCGGTCGCTACTTCTGGCGCCGCTTTGGTAATCTCCTCCCATGGCACGCCCCTCTTCTTCCTCTGCGTTCCCGGTGACGCTGCAATGGCGGCGGTTTTTGGCGCGAACTTTTAGCGGCAAGTGGCGCAGCACACAGTCTTTGTAATAAAGCACAGTCTAAGCACAACAAATTACAGTTCCAAGGCACACATGACCCGATTCTTCAGGCTTAAGTAGATCCTGTTCGTGACGCCAAGATTTTGGAGCGCCCCCACACCGCCGCAGGGCCGAGGGGTACCCGGAGCCGGGCCTCTGAGTCTCAGTTCTGGGGTTGTCACGGTGGCTAGACCCGGTCCGTGGCCCTGTCCGTCAGTGGGGGACGTCCGGTGCAATAAGTGGTGTTGTAACGGTGCAGTTGTGGGTGCAGGTCGCGGTAAATAACGAGGACACCAGGTTGCAGTCTCTTTACCTCTTTACTGGAGATCTCTGAGTCCTCAGTCCAGAACACGGTTCACCAGGCTGCGTAAGTCCGGCCGGTCCAATGGCACCTCCAGAGTACACTTCACAGGTGGAAATCGGTGCCTTCCTTCTTAGCGCTATGTGTTGTAGTCCTTCCCTGCTGTGCTTACGGAAAGTACCCCACAACTGTTGTGTCTGTTTCTTAAGTTCCCTCATAACTCGATTAAATGATGTTCTTCTAATCGTCCGTCCCTTCCTGATGTTACGGTTAGAACGGCACCCGTTTGTCGGGTAGGCCTGGAGTTCTCCCGGGACCCTAGAGACGCCCCTCTCCCGCAATTGCCTCCCAAGACTTCATAGGTGATATGTGGTAGACAGCCCGCCTGAGACTGACTGTCCTGCCGCTGTTTAGAGTATTGCTTGAAGCTGGATGTTATAATACTCCCTCGGCGTTCCGGCCACCGGTATTGCGCCTCAGTAGGATGTTGCTACGGTCTTACAGCACGACCCCTACTGGAATTCTCCTATCGCTTGATCTCGTTTCTCACTCAGCACAATCTATCTCGCTTCTAGTCCTTTCTTGGGCCCCGCCGCTTCCCGGAGCTGGCGCGGACCCATTACGTTCTTTCCAATGCCAAGCCTCTGTCAGGATCCCACCCCTGACAGAGACCCTACTGTCTTTTCCTCCACAACACCCTCTGCCACCAGGTGTTGCTTCGTCCAATCCAGTCAGCTTTCTAATCTAACTTCCTGCCTGACCCCCGGTTTACCCACTATGGTGGGGAGTGGCCTAATGAATAGCACCCTTAGCTCCCCCCGGAGGCCCTGCGGTGAAATGTATTGGTGTCTGTGATACCTGATCAGATGAGCTCCTTCAGTGCCATCGGACGCACCGTAGCTCCCCATAGTGGCGGAGCCACAGTACTGCAACGACCAGGACTCTGGGGCGCTGCACTCCCCCCTGGTTAAACACAGTACTCCGGGACTGGGAAGAAAAACAACAATACAAGTTAGCAAAAAGACATGCAATTTTGTTGAGTGCAAATAACAATAAGTATACTTGTACAGGCTTCCCTTTATGGGAGGTGAAGACACTTGAACGTTACAAACATGGCAAAAATATCATAGCAACATGCTATAATTAGCTTTTCTTACCCAACCGGGTATTCTACTAAGTGCAAACATTATTGACCAATAATTTAACTTTGCGTTTAAGGATATACACTCTTAATCCGCTAAAGACCTTCCTATAATCACATTATAAGGTATTTTAACTTTTCCATTCTCCTACTTTGGATCTGCAGGACCGCCTGTCCTATCGGCACCAGACCTACTGCCTCTCCTTTCTGTTACAGGACCGCCCCGTTCAGCCAGGGCCTACTGCCTTTTCAACTACTATACACAGTATAGAACATAACTTTTCTTTCAGTTTGAGAACACTGAGCTGGCTCTACTTGGCTCCTTTAAGGACTCACCCACTAACCCCTACGGGTTCACTTTCTGTCCTTAGCAACACATTACTAACTTTCGACGGGGAACGCGGGGTTTACCTTCTATCCCCCCCTTTTCTTATCAACATTATCAACTATCTTCTTTTCACAACATTAAACTTTCTCATTACTTCCTTTCACTTCTTCTTTCAGAAAACATTATCAGCATTCCTTTACAATTAACTAATGGCATACATATAACCTCTACATGTAAATATTATCATCATTTTCTTCCATCGACATTATTGCTACCAGTCTTAAAGCAATATCACCATTTACACACAACAAATGAACATCCCCTTTAAGAGGGGACCAAATCTCTGTGAGGTAGCACATCTTCTCAAGCTACCAGTCCATACTCATCAAAGGTTCCAGTGCGGTATCTTCGCAAAGAGTCCTTGTTTAAGTAAAACCAGTAGGGAGCGCCTTTAATAAGGTGCAAACTATATACAGGAAAAAGTTTGTATCATGCACGGTCCATGATTACTGCAGTTCTTAAGACTTGTGCAAACTTGAAGACCATAAACAAACAACAAGGATCCCGGGTCAACAAAGGGATCCATAAGGAATTGACCCTGGACGGGTTTAGCAGCAACATAAGAGAACAGTAACTATATAGAGTTTCAGGTTTCCGAGGTTTATTCTTCTAAGTCTGGAGGTGGTCTCCCACCCCCGGTTGAGGCAGCCCCTGTGCTGGTAGTTGGTCTCTCAGATGCCGTCAGATCAGCCGGTGCCTGAATTTGAAGGCTAATCCTGCTCGCAAGTTCAGGAGCCGCTACGAGGCGTACGGTGATGATAGGAATAAGATCTGGCAAATCGGGATCAGTCATGATCGGGGCAACAGGGGGCGCTCTCTCAGGCTCACACCGTCGAACGTTCCGGGCACACCATCCTTGTGCGCTCCGATGGCGGGTGTAGGTCACCTGATCCCTTCTTTGTAACGGATCACCATTTCGACTGCAACAGGGGGTCTTCACATTATAGCTAGTGACAAAGACATCAGTTGGTAGCCCCGGTTCCTGTATGGAGCCCCATCCCCTCTTCGGGTGGTAGGCCAGTACAGTTCCCCGCTTCACCACGTCTTTCCTGCCGGGAGCAGACTTCTTGCGTTGCGTGTCAGGTGGTTCGGTCCCGTCCCGATCTTTCCAGTGTTGGATCAGACATTGCTTATACTGCTCCCAGGTAAGTACCGCAAGGGTGAGGCCATCCTCCCGGGTCCCATCCGGCCCTGTCCAGGGGGTGTCCCACCGAAGGATCACCCCGTCTAGGCCCACACCTATGGGTTCTCCCATCTTGGTTGGTAGCGGAGGCACTAGCTTCCCCATCGCGTTAGAGGTGAGGATAACCCGCTCCACCAAGAAGGAACGATCATTGCCGGGGTGGGGAGCGGTCACGGGAGTGGGATCGATCAGGGGAACCGGATCGGTCGGGAGAGCAGAATCGGCCAGGGGAGTAGGGATGTCGTCCATACCTGCGCCTGATGTGATTCCACCGATGTCGCTCCGGTCCGTTGACAAGAACGCTGGAGTCGGCTGCTGCCCGGACCGCGGCTCCTCCAATACGGTCCCCGAACACGGCTCCGCCCGCTGCGAATCCTCCTCCGCTGGCTCCGGGGTCGGGATTGGTGGACTCGGCTCCACTATCTGTTCCAGGGGCTTCGGATTCTCCGGCTGCAGGGAGCACGGGTCCACCTCCGGTGAACGAGGGCAAGCCGGGATTACTCCTTCTTCGTTCCGGTACTCGCTGTTCCTTATCATGATCTGCTGATCGGTGGCAATGCATACATCGGACTCCGCCATTTCTCCAGGGCCTGGCTTCCCCGTCTCCTGCTTCCCGCCGTTGCAAATCAGGGGGCGGTTCTCTTCTAATGCTAGGCAGGTCGTCATCTCGCAGCAGGAATTGGAGGGGGCGGTCGCTACTTCTGGCGCCGCTTTGGTAATCTCCTCCCATGGCACGCCCCTCTTCTTCCTCTGCGTTCCCGGTGACACTGCAATGGCGGCGGTTTTTGGCGCGAAATTTTAGCGGCAAGTGGCGCAGCACACAGTCTTTGTAATAAAGCACAGTCTAAGCACAACAAATTACAGTTCCAAGGCACACATGACCCGATTCTTCAGGCTTAAGTAGATCCTGTTCGTGACGCCAAGATTTTGGAGCGCCCCCACACCGCCGCAGGGCCGAGGGGTACCCGGAGCCGGGCCTCTGAGTCTCAGTTCTGGGGTTGTCACGGTGGCTAGACCCGGTCCGTGGCCCTGTCCGTCAGTGGGGGACGTCCGGTGCAATAAGTGGTGTTGTAACGGTGCAGTTGTGGGTGCAGGTCGCGGTAAATAACGAGGACACCAGGTTGCAGTCTCTTTACCTCTTTACTGGAGATCTCTGAGTCCTCAGTCCAGAACACGGTTCACCAGGCTGCGTAAGTCCGGCCGGTCCAATGGCACCTCCAGAGTACACTTCACAGGTGGAAATCGGTGCCTTCCTTCTTAGCGCTATGTGTTGTAGTCCTTCCCTGCTGTGCTTACGGAAAGTACCCCACAACTGTTGTGTCTGTTTCTTAAGTTCCCTCACAACTCGATTAAATGATGTTCTTCTAATCGTCCGTCCCTTCCTGATGTTACGGTTAGAACGGCACCCGTTTGTCGGGTAGGCCTGGAGTTCTCCCGGGACCCTAGAGACGCCCCTCTCCCGCAATTGCCTCCCAAGACTTCATAGGTGATATGTGGTAGACAGCCCGCCTGAGACTGACTGTCCTGCCGCTGTTTAGAGTATTGCTTGAAGCTGGATGTTATAATACTCCCTCGGCGTTCCGGCCACCGGTATTGCGCCTCAGTAGGATGTTGCTACGGTCTTACAGCACGACCCCTACTGGAATTCTCCTATCGCTTGATCTCGTTTCTCACTCAGCACAATCTATCTCGCTTCTAGTCCTTTCTTGGGCCCCGCCGCTTCCCGGAGCTGGCGCGGACCCGTTACGTTCTTTCCAATGCCAAGCCTCTGTCAGGATCCCACCCCTGACAGAGACCCTACTGTCTTTTCCTCCACAACACCCTCTGCCACCAGGTGTTGCTTCGTCCAATCCAGTCAGCTTTCTAATCTAACTTCCTGCCTGACCCCCGGTTTACCCACTATGGTGGGGAGTGGCCTAATGAATAGCACCCTTAGCTCCCCCCGGAGGCCCTGCGGTGAAATGTATTGGTGTCTGTGATACCTGATCAGATGAGCTCCTTCAGTGCCATCGGACGCACCGTAGCTCTCACTGTGTATATATATATATATATATATATATATATATATATACTGTATACTCCGCTCTCACTGTGTATATATATATATATACTGTATACTCCACTCTCACTGTGTATATATATATATATATATATACTGTATACTCCGCTCTCACTGTGTATATATATATACTGTATACTCCGCTCTCACTGTATATGTATATATACTGTATACTCCGCTCTCACTGTGTATATATATATATATATATATATATATATATATACTGCATACTCCGCTCTCACTGTGTGTATATATATATATATATATACTGTATACTCCGCTCTCACTGTGTATATATATATATACTGTATACTCCGCTCTCACTGTGTATATATATATATATATACTGTATACTCCGCTCTCACTGTATATATATATACTGTATACTCCGCTCTCACTGTGTATATATATATATATATATATATATATATATATATATACTGTATACTCCGCTCTCACTGTGTGTATATATATATACTGTATACTCCGCTCTCACTGTGTATATATATATATACTGTATACTCCGCTCTCACTGTATATATATATATATACTGTATACTCCGCTCTCACTGTGTATATATATATACTGTATACTCCGCTCTCACTGTGTATATATATATATATACTGTATACTCCGCTCTCACTGTGTATATATATATATACTGTATACTCCGCTCTCACTGTGTATATATATATATACTGTATACTCCGCTCTCACTGTGTATATATATATACTGTATACTCCGCTCTCACTGTGTATATATATATATATTGTATACTCCGCTCTCACTGTGTATATATAGATTCAAAGAAGCTTTATTGGCAGGACCAAATACACATCAGTTTTGCCAAAGCAAGTGTATAAAGGATATAGGGATAGGGACTGTGGGGATGTTGGGTAGGAGCTGTAGGGAAGGTGGATGGGGGCAGATCCAGGGTGGGGGCTATAGTCCATGGCATAGGGGAGGTGGATGGGGGCAGATCCAGGGTGGGGGCTATAGTCCATGGCATAGGGAAGGTGGATGGGGGCAGATCCAGGGTGGGGGCTATAGTCCATGGCATAGGGAAGGTGGATGGGGGCAGATCCAGGGTGGGGGCTATAGTCCATGGCATAGGGGAGGT
The DNA here is from genome assembly GCF_051348905.1 of Ranitomeya variabilis. Classification (NCBI taxonomy): domain Eukaryota; kingdom Metazoa; phylum Chordata; class Amphibia; order Anura; family Dendrobatidae; genus Ranitomeya; species Ranitomeya variabilis. The sequence goes on along the minus strand of NC_135232.1, from coordinate 2,173,663 downwards.
GGATGGGGCAGATCCATTGTGGGGGCTATAGTCCATGGCATAGGGGAGGTGGATGGGGCAGATCCATTGTGGGGGCTATAGTCCATGGCATCATAGTTCTCTTTCCCGCAGTCTATGACATTCGCTCACATACCGCGCTGCTATCTCCACTGCTCTCTCTTCTTCTCCCAGCAGGATATATGTCTTCTCTTCCTCCTTCATGGTGATGAAGTCCGGGAAGAGATGTGAGAGTCTCCTGAAGTGAGTGTCCCTCACTGCTGAGTATTTGGAGCAGTGTAGCAGGAAGTGGGTTTCGTCCTCTATGGCCTCCTGATCACAGTGTTGGCACAGTCTTTCCTCCCTGGGCTTGTAGTTCTGTTACAACCGCCACTCTCCTGCGGCGCGGTTCTCACCTCTCCAGCGTTGCGCCTGTTACAACCGCCACTCTCCTGCGTTCTCATTCCACCTCTGCTGCGTCCCGGTTTGCACGCTCCTCTGCCTTCCCGGCACTTCCGGTCTCCAGGTCCTCGGCTGGTGTCCTGTCTCAATGCAGGCGCTCTAGCTTCCCTCCTGGACGCAGGTACAGCCTCTCGGCCACCGCCCCCTGAGGTCATGGGGTCTCTCTCATCCTATCCTGTTCTTGCTCCTGCTACAAAAGGCTGCTTCACCTGTTCCTCTGTGCCTGATTGTCATTAGCTTTTGCTTGTGCGTCTGGCCCCTTCCGCTACTGTGCTGTGTACCTACTCCGTTTGGTTCCTCGTCTAGTCTCACCATTGCCTCCCTTTTCCCTTCCAGTACCCGCTCCTTCCTTCCCTTGTCTTTGTTCCTTTGTTTCTTTCCATCAGTCTCCCTGCTCCGGTTTCCAGCCTTTCAAAACACCTTCAGCCTTGTTCTCCTCCAGTCCCTCCCGTCTTCCTTCCTGGAGCCGTCCCTCTTGGTACTCCGCCGTGGGTAAGAGACCTCTGGGCTTGCTCCTAAACGATCCCTGTATAGGGGTTGGTTTCCTATCTAGGTCCGCTCGCCCAGGGGTAGTTCCCCCACGGTCCAGAGGGTCCACTCTTGTTTAGTTCCTGCTCGTAATAGTACAATCAGGCCATGGACCCCGCAGGTACCGCTTTTTCGGCCCAGAAGGAACTGGCCCACTTACGAGACAACCAGCAGCGTATCATGGCTTTTATGAAAACTATGGAGTCACGCTTATCCGCTCTGCAAGCTGCTGATCCCGTAAATGCCGCTCAGCTTACTAGCCTCCAACAGGAGCTCTCGCAGCAGCGAGATACTCAGTCCCGCATGCTTAGCTACATGGCGTCGATTGATGACCGCCTCTTTAATTTACAGTCCGCTCCCACTGCCTCTGCCCAGAATGACTCCAGTCCTTCGGGCACCCCTCATCCCCCTCCTCGTCTGGGAAAACCTCCTAGGTACGGTGGCGACCCTAAGCTCTGCAGAGGGTTCTTGAACCAATGCCGCCTCCATTTTGAGCTTCTGCCCCAGCAGTACCCATCCGATCGAGCCAAAGTGGCATTTATTGTATCTCATTTGGAAGGAGAGGCCCTAGCTTGGATTAATCCTTTATGGGAACGTGATGATCCCGTTGTTTCCCACTTAGAGAATTTTCTCGAGACCTTTCGCAAGGTCTTTGACGAACCCGGACGTTTGGCCTCTACCACGGAGTCCCTCTTTAATTTACGCCAGGGACCCTTATCCGTCGGACAATATGCCATACGTTTTCGTACCTTGGCTTCAGAGCTTGGGTGGAACAATGAGGCTCTAGTGGGTGCCTTCTGGCGGGGTTTGTCCAGCCGAATTAAAGATGAGCTTGCCGGGCGTGACACTCCGACCACTCTAGAGGATCTTATCTCCCTCGCCACTCGGATTGATCTCCGCTTCCAAGAGCGGTCTCGAGAGTCCGCAAGAGAGAAGAGACCTAATTCCTCTGCTTCCACCTTTCGCCAGCCTAGTAGTCCTCGTGCTCCCGTCTCTCCCTCTTCTACCCCTCCTGCTTCTGAACCCATGCAAGTAGATCGAGTAAAGATGGCAGAGCAGCGCCGTAAGGAGAGACGTACCCAGGGTCTCTGTTTTTACTGTGGTAGTGCCGCTCATTTGCTTCGCAGTTGTCCTGATAGGCCGGAAAACTCCTCCGCCTAGGGCAGGTAAGAGAGGCCTCCCCCTAGGTGATCCTGTTTCCTCTCTACCTTTGACTCTTTCAGTTTTACTTGTTTCCAACCAGGATCGGTTCTCCGAGGTCGCGTATGTGGATTCGGGTGCGGCAGGCAATTTTATCAGTCTTGAGGCGGTTCGGAGGCTTCGCATCCCAGTAATCTCGTTGGACTTCCCTCGCCTGGTTGCTTCGGTGGACGGAAGACCGCTACAGGAGACTATTTCGTTAGTCACTGAAGAAGTCGAGCTACAGATCGGCGCTCTTCATCAAGAGAAAATTGCCTTTTATGTTTTACCCAGTCTTTCCCACGCCTTTTTGCTTGGTCTTCCGTGGCTCAGACTTCATGAGCCCACTCTCAATTGGCGGTCCGGAGATGTTCTACGATGGGGTCCTTCTTGCCATGATCGATGTCTTCGGTCGGTGCGTCCTGTGCTCCTTACTCAATCCACTAGTGTTCCGGTTGGTTTACCGTCACCCTATTGGTCGTATGCTGATGTCTTCGACAAGAAAGAAGCAGAGAGTCTCCCGCCACATCGCTCCTACGACTGTCCGATTGATCTCCTCCCTGGCTGCTCTCCTCCAAGAGGAAGAATTTACCCTCTCTCTGCTGTAGAAACTAAGTCCATGTCCGAGTATATTCAAGAAAATCTTACAAAAGGATTTATCCGAAAGTCTTCCTCCCCTGCAGGAGCAGGTTTTTTCTTTGTAAAGAAAAAAGATGGTTCTCTACGACCTTGTATAGACTATCGTGGGCTAAACAACATCACAGTCAAGAATAGGTATCCTCTGCCTCTGATACCCGAGCTCTTTGACCGCCTTCGTGGAGCCCGCATCTTTACTAAACTTGACTTGCGTGGAGCTTACAATTTAGTCCGAATCCGCTCCGGCGACGAGTGGAAAACCGCCTTTAACACTCGGGATGGACACTACGAGTACTTGGTCATGCCTTTCGGCCTGTGTAACGCTCCCGCGGTTTTTCAGGAATTCGTTAACGATATCTTCCGAGACCTCCTCTACATATGTGTAGTGGTTTATTTGGATGACATTCTCGTATTTTCTCCAGACCTTCCATCTCATCGAAGGAGTGTGCGCAAAGTTCTGCAACGTCTGCGAGATAACCGCCTGTATGCTAAGTACGAGAAATGCGTCTTCGAGCAAACTTCCTTGCCTTTTCTTGGATACATCGTTTCGGATTCTGGTCTCAAGATGGATCCCGAGAAGGTGAATGCCATTCTCAACTGGCCACAACCCTGCGGAGTAAAAGCCATCCAACGCTTTATTGGTTTCGCTAACTACTACCAGCAATTCATTCCGCATTTCTCTTCAATCATCAGACCTCTTTCTGCTCTCACTCGAAAAAACTCCAGCTCCCAGAAGTGGTCACCAGAAGCTGAAAAGTCTTTTCTGTTGCTTAAAAAATCTTTTTCTTCCGCTCCAGTTTTGCATCACCCGGAGGTAAACAAGCCCTTCGTCCTGGAAGTAGACGCCTCATCTTCAGGTGCTGGAGCTGTGCTCTCTCAGAGGACTTCCGAAGGTCAAATGGTTCCCTGCGGTTTCTTCTCTAAGGTCTTTTCGACTTCAGAACGGAACTATACTATAGGAGATCGAGAGTTGTTAGCCATCAAGTTGGCCTTGGAGGAATGGAGATATCTTCTTGAAGGATCTGTACATCCGTTCGTAATCTATTCCGATCATAAGAACCTTGCTTATCTGCAAACTGCGCAAAGATTAAACCCCCGACAAGCCAGATGGTCCCTGTTTTTCGCCCGTTTCGAGTTTGAGCTGCGCTTCCGGCCTGGCTGTAAGAACATTAGAGCGGATGCTCTGTCAAGGTCTTTTCAGCCACCTGATACTGAGGAGGAACCTTCATACATCATAGATCCTTCTAAGGTCTTAACTGTTGCTCCTGTACGGTTGATTCGCCCCCCACCGGGAAAAACCTTAGTCTCGGAAGCAGACACAAGAAGAGTGTTAACTTGGGGTCATTCTTCTAGACTGGCGGGGCATGCTGGTTCCAAAAAGACTTTTCTCCTTATCTCTCGGTACTACTGGTGGCCTACTCTGCGTCAAGACGTCAAAGAATTTGTCGCTTCTTGTCCCTCGTGTGCCAGAAACAAGGTGCCAAGACAACTACCATTTGGAAATCTGCTTCCTCTTCCTGTGCCATCAGCACCTTGGCTACACATTGCCATGGATTTCATTACCGACTTACCCACCTCTTCCGGATGTACAGTCATACTTGTTGTGGTGGACAGATTTTCGAAGATGGCTCACTTTATTCCGCTGCCCGGTTTACCCTCTGCTCCTGACTTGGCGGACATTTTCATCCTGAACATCTTTAAACTACATGGTCTACCACTACACATTGTGTCTGACAGAGGTGTACAATTTACTTCCCGTTTCTGGAGAGCTATGTGCAAACTTCTAGGAGTGACTCTGGACTTTTCTTCCGCGTATCACCCTCAGACTAACGGTCAAGCTGAACGGACCAATCAGACTCTAGCCGCCTATCTACGACATTTCACTAATGCTCATCATAACGACTGGGTAAACCTTCTCCCTTGGGCTGAGTTTGCCTACAATAACCATTCCAGCGAAGCCTCTGCAAGAACTCCCTTCTTCATTGTATTCGGACAACATCCTGGTGTGCCTCTACCAGTCTCCTCTACCTCCGGTGTTCCGGCAGCCGATTCTCTGGTCTGCGAGTTTTCCACTATCTGGAGTGAAGTCAAGGAAACGCTCGACAAAGCATCTTTAAGAATGAAAAGGCAAGCAGACAAAAGGCGTTTGGATCCACCTTCTTTTTTACCAGGTGACAAGGTCTGGCTCTCCTCAAGGTACATCAGACTCAAGATTCCGTCCTACAAACTTGGGCCACGTTTTATAGGTCCTTTCGAGATTCTGCGTCGAGTCAACGAGGTCGCTTACAAGCTGAAATTGCCTGCCTCGCTCCGTATACCCAATACTTTTCATGTCTCTCTTCTCAAACCCACTGTCTTTAACCGCTTTCATCCCTCATCTCGCACGTCCCCTCTACCAGTTAGCTCTGACAACGTCTTTGAGGTAAAGGATATTTTGGCTGTTAAAAAGGTTCGGGGTAAAGAGTTTTTTCTGGTGGATTGGAAGGGGTTTGGTCCAGAGGAGAGGTCCTGGGAACCCTTGGAGAACATTGATGCCCCCCGTATTCTTAATAAATTCCTTGCTACTCTTCGTAAAGGGGGGCGTAAGAAGGGGGGTACTGTTACAACCGCCACTCTCCTGCGGCGCGGTTCTCACCTCTCCAGCGTTGCGCCTGTTACAACCGCCACTCTCCTGCGTTCTCATTCCACCTCTGCTGCGTCCCGGTTTGCACGCTCCTCTGCCTTCCCGGCACTTCCGGTCTCCAGGTCCTCGGCTGGTGTCCTGTCTCAATGCAGGCGCTCTAGCTTCCCTCCTGGACGCAGGTACAGCCTCTCGGCCACCGCCCCCTGAGGTCATGGGGTCTCTCTCATCCTATCCTGTTCTTGCTCCTGCTACAAAAGGCTGCTTCACCTGTTCCTCTGTGCCTGATTGTCATTAGCTTTTGCTTGTGCGTCTGGCCCCTTCCGCTACTGTGCTGTGTACCTACTCCGTTTGGTTCCTCGTCTAGTCTCACCATTGCCTCCCTTTTCCCTTCCAGTACCCGCTCCTTCCTTCCCTTGTCTTTGTTCCTTTGTTTCTTTCCATCAGTCTCCCTGCTCCGGTTTCCAGCCTTTCAAAACACCTTCAGCCTTGTTCTCCTCCAGTCCCTCCCGTCTTCCTTCCTGGAGCCATCCCTCTTGGTACTCCGCCGTGGGTAAGAGACCTCTGGGCTTGCTCCTAAACGATCCCTGTATAGGGGTTGGTTTCCTATCTAGGTCCGCTCGCCCAGGGGTAGTTCCCCCACGGTCCAGAGGGTCCACTCTTGTTTCGTTCCTGCTCGTAATATTCTGCCTGTGTCGGCCACATTCGATGGCCAGACTGTGGGCACTGAGTCTATACCGGCTCAGGATCTTGCGATCTCTGGGGTCCGGGAGTTTCTCCAGATATGGGGCCAGTCTGTATTCTCTCTGTAGACTCCGGTACGTGTTCAGTTTCTGTGAGTTGTTGATATCATTCTTCCAGTCACTGACATACTTCTCCTGGCCTTCTTCTGCCATCTTCCTGATTCCGGCTTTTGTCAGGTTGTTGTGATTGGTGTTCTGGTCCGGTTGGGTTTGGCTGGGCTGTTCCGAGGGTTCTAGTTTTTCTGTTTCACCTACATGTATCAGGGCTTTATGGTGATGGGAGCTTGGATTGCTCCTATGCAGGTGAGCCCGGAATGACAGCGCCCTCTTTAGAACTGTTAGGTGTAGAGGGAATCTGCCCAGCTCGGCCCGACAAGCACTGTTGGAGGTGCTCCGATGGACCTGGAGAAGGTGCTTGCAGAATTCCAGGTGGAATATTTCTGTTGGACTAGTATCCCACCTTGACCGGTCTGGGTAGGTGTGAGGACCCCAGACTTCGCTGCCATACAGGAGGATTGGGGCGATGATGGAGTCGAAGATTTTTAGCCAGACCCTCACTGGTGGCTTCAGATGGTAGAATTTCCTTTGGATGGCATAGAAGGTTTTGCAGGCCTTGTCTTTCAGGGTCTCTATGGCTTGTTTGAAGCTCCCCGACCGGTGAATCTCTAGGCCCAGGTAGGTATATTTGTCCGTTGCTGTGAGGTCGCAGTTGTTGAGGACAAATGATGGGTGCTGGTCTGATTTTCTCTTTCTCCTCTGGAACACCATAGTGTTGGTTTTCTTTAGGTTGACCGGTAGAGCCCAGGTGGAGCTGAATTTCTCTAGGATTTTCAGGTTGTCCTGGAGGCCTTTCTCGGTTGGTGACAGCAGCAGCAGGTCATCTGCATACAGCAGGAATTTCACCTGCGTGTCGTGGAGGGTGAGACCTGGTGCTGAGGAGGATTCCAGGACGGTAGCCAGCTCGTTGATGTAAATGTTGAAGAGTGTTGGACTTAGGCTGCAGCCTTGTCTGACCCCGCGGTTCTGCTGGAAATAAGCCGTTCTTCTGCCGTTCACACTCACGCTGCAGCGGTTCTCGGTGTAGGAGCTTTTGATGACATCATAGGTCTTTCCTCCTATTCCGCTCTCCAGCAGTTTCAGGAATAAGCCCGGGTGCCACACTGAATCAAAGGCCTTTTTAAAGTCCACAAAGCAGGCGTATATCTTCACATTCTTTGTATTGTAGACGTGTCTCTGAATGAGGCTGTGCAGAGTGTAGATGTGGTCAGTGGTTCGGTGGTTTGGCATGAACCCTGCTTGGCTCTTGCTGAGGACGTTGTGCTTGGTGAGGAAGGTGAGGATCCTCTTGTTTAGGATACCGTTGAACAGTTTTCCCAGGTTGCTGCTGACACATATGCCTCTGTAGTTGGCTGGGTCATACCTGTCCCCACTCTTGTGGATGGGTGTGATGAGGCCTTGGTTCCAGGTACGAGGGAAGTAGCCAGCACTCAGCACAATATTGAAGAGTTTAACCATTGCAGCCTGTATTTCTGGTGGGCTGTACTTCAGCATCTCTGGTAGGATTCCGTCTAGGCCACTGGCTTTTCTACATCTTATGGAGGAGAGTCTCTCGGCTACTTCCTGTAGTGTTATAGGTGTATCCACCGGGTTTTGGAAGTTTTTTATTTTTTCCTCCATTGCTTTTAGTTTCGCCATTATGTTTTCCTGTTCTTGGCTTAGCTCTTCCTTTGGAATGTCTTTATAGAGGTCTCTGAAGTATTGGAGCCAGAGGTTGCCGTTTTGGATATGGGTGTTGTTTTTCTTGTCTTTGGTGCCCATGTGGTTCCATAGTTCCCAGAAGGAGTTGTCTTGGAGGGCGTCTCGGAGTTGGTTAAGCTTGGTAGAGATGTAACTCTGCTTCTTCCTCCTGAGGAGGGTTTTGTACTGCCTTTGTATGGAGTCATAGGCTTCCCTCAGACCCAGGTGGTTGGGGTCTCTGTGTTTCTTGTTGGAGGCTGTTCTCAGGGTCTTCCGTACAGCGTTACATTCTTTGTCAAACCAGCCATTGACCTGTGTTTCTTTTGGTCTCTTGTAGTCGACTTTTTTAAGGTCGGACAGTCTGGCCATTGCGTAGAATATATTGTTGAGGTCCTTTGCGGCTTGGCTCACTCCCTCTGGGTTTGGCTTGTACTCGAGGTTGTAGAAGTGGTGGAGCATCCGCTGTATTTCAGGTCTGCTGGAAGCTTCTTTATACTTTAGTGCTGACATTTTGGACCATTTATAGGATGGAGGCCGGGTGAAGAGGCCGCTCTGCTGTGGCTTCTGAGTGGATGGTTTCTCTGTAGATTTCATGTACAGAAGAAGTTGGCTGTGGTCTGACAGGTGCGTTTGTGGGGTGACTATGAGGGCGCTGACATCTGCCAGGTTCAGATCTGTGATGGCGTAATCTACTACACTCCTCCCTACGTGGGAGTTTAGTGTATACCTTCCTAAGGAGTCACCCTTGCTTCGTCCATTAAGGATATGAAGTCCTAAACTTCTACATACGTTCAGGAGCTTTCTGCCACTTTTGTTGACTGTAGTGTCATAACTGTTTCTCTCAGTGTGTACAGGGTCTTGGCCGTCATTCTCTGCTCCAAGTATGTAGATGTTTCCATCTGTGGTCAGGAAGTCTCTCTCTCTCCCTGTTCTTGCATTGAGGTCTCCAAAGATGAGAACTTTGCCCAGGGCCTGATAATGGGCGGCTTCTCTTTGTAAGATCTCGAAGCAGTCTGGATTGAAGTAGGGGGACTCTGGCGGTGGTATATAGGTGGCACAGAGGTGGACATCAGACTGGCAGGTGAGGATGGAGCTGCTGATTCTGATCCATATGTGGCTGCCTCCTTTCTTCACTGGTTTGATGTACGGGTGGAGCTCCTCTTTATACCAGATCAATACTCCTCCTGAGCCCCGGCCCTGTTGGATGTTTTTATTTTTCTGGGCATGGACCGAGAATTCCTTGTATCCAATAGGCACCAGGGATTCGTTTTCGGCTCTGGTCCATGTTTCCAGGAGGATCTGAATGTCTATATTTTTCAGTCTTTGTATAAAATTAGGGTCCTTTGTTTTAGATCCAAAGGTTGAGGCGTTGAGATCCTGGATATTCCAGCTGCTGATTGTAAGTGAAGACATTCTTCAGTGTATTTTGTGTGTATATACCTTGTAATGAGTATAGCTGTGTGGGACAAACTGGATTTCTGACTGTTTTATAGAAGTGCTTGGTTCCATCCAGTCACATTAGTATGCTGCACAGTGCATTGAGCAGGGTCTTTATCTCATCCCTATCTCTGCTCTGCATGTGTCTGTGCGGGCTCGGTGGTCTCCTCCATGGAGGTCTCCTCCTCCGATGGTCTGACACTGGGTGAAGAGCTTTGTTTCCAGCTTCAGGAGGTAGCGTTGGGGTTTTCTGCTCTTTCGTTCTCGGGGGTCTTTCAGTGTGATTATGGCCACTGTTGAATCCAGCCCTGGGGTCTCTGTTTAGCACGATGTCCTTCAGCTCTTTGGCCAGGAGGCTGACCCCTTGTTTGTTGAGATGTTTATTATCGTGCAGGTGACTGATGTTTATGGGGAGGTGTTGTGCCAGGGTCACGGTTGGCACAGTCTTGATCCTTTCAGTCAGTTCTGTATTGATGGTTTGGGTGGTTTGCCTGGGTATATCCTTTCTTGGGAGCAGCGATGACAGAATGATTTTACTGTCCGGGAATTTTTGTTTTGCCATCTTTGCCAGGTTGATCAGTTGTTCTGCGATCTGCTGGTGCTGGTCTGGCAGATTGTTTGTACCCGTGTGTATAATAATATGCGTTGGGTTGGTAAACCGTGGTTTACTGATGACCTCGGTCACCTGTTCAATATTTGCACAGCAGATTGTACGGACCTGTTTTCCTGGGAACAGCCGCTGTGTATTTAGGTACTTCCCATTTGAGTCCATTATTAGGACAATGTCAGGACTTTGTGATGTCTTGGGTGGGCTACGGTGCTGCTGTCGGGGGTCTGTGATGCTGGCTTTGCTGGTGGCTGGTTCTCTTCTCTCTTCCATCTCTCTGGTTTCAGGATCAGTCATATTGTTGGTTATTATTTTATTGCTAGTAGGTGTCTCTACATTCTGTGCAGTGGTGGCCATGTTGTCTGCTCTCTGGCTGGTTTCCATTGCCCCCTGCTGGTTCAGATGCCCGGGGCTATGGGCTTTTAATTCTGCAATCTCCTTTCTGAGTTCATCATTGTCTTTTTTCAGTTCCCCCATTTCCTGTAGAGCTGCCTGGTGTTGACATTTCAGTTCACACATTTCTTCCCTTATTTTCTGTAGGGCTGTGTCGTTTGTTGCTTGGTAATTTGCATTCCCTTGTGAGTTTCTTTCACATTCTAATTTCAGTTGGACCAAGTCTCTTTCTAATTGAGATAAGAAGTCTCTGATGTTATCCTGCGAGAGGTGTGAAGTGTCGGGGGATAGGCGGCTCTGTCTGGGAGTCTCTATATGAGCATTAGAGGTAGCATTAGAGGTAGCTGCTGGGGCTTGTAGTCCTTTAAAGGTTTGTGCCTGCTCTTTGATATCAGAAAAACACTTTTCAAATTGCTGCAGAATCTCCTCCGTCCCCTGCACCATGACGGTGCCATTGTTGTACAGGCTTATGGTGAGCACATTGGTGTCATCATCGGCTTGGCTGGTAATTTTCATCCGCTGGGCATTATTGGTGTTGGATTTAGTTACATGTTTATATCGATTGCACAGGGCAGTGTGCCAGGCTGAGAGGTGCTCTGTATAGAATAATACATTGGTTTTTATTTTTGGTTCTTCCTTTGTGAAATCTGCATAAAGAGTCTCTGGATTCTCTCTAATATAGTCCTTCTTGGGTTTATTGCCCCACTGTGTTATCTCCAGATCTGACCCCAAGCATTCCTGTGTCTCTGGGCTTTGTTCCTTTACTTGTTCCAAATTTGTGTTCTCCATTTTGTAGTTATATGTTAATTATAATCCTTATTTCTAAGAAGATTAATTTGTAACAAGTCTATAGGTTGTGTTGTAGTTAAGGAATTCTCCTACCTTTTATAGGTCCAGGTATCAGGAGGTCAGATGTATGATGCCAGCTGTTTCCGGTCTGTTTTCTCCAGGGGATTCTTGTTTTGTCCTTTAAATCCTCCAATTCTTCCTTTTTTCATAAAATTTAAAGTCCAGTTCGGTCCAGATCACTTTTATGTTCCACGGAGTTGAGTTTTCCAGGTTTTGTCTTACAGTTGCCTCATTGCAAGGTATAAAGTGATGGAAATTCAGGAGCTCATGTTAAGTGCTTCTTACTCCTAGGAATGGTGGGCGGGGTATATATTACTGATGATATCAGAATGTACGGGCTCCTGTCAGGTATATATTACTGATGATATCAGAATGTACGGGCCCCTGTCAGGTGTATACAGTATATTAGTGATGATATCAGAATGTATGGGCCCGTCAGGTATATATTAGTGATGATATCAGAATGTATGTGCTCCTGTCAGGTATATATTAGTGATGATATCAGAATGTATGGGCTCCTGTCAGGTATATATTAGTGATGATATCAGAATGTGTGGGCCCCTGTCAGGTGTATATTGGTGATGATATCAGAATGTATGGGCCCCTGTCAGGTATATATTACTGATGATATCAGAATGTATGGGCTCCTGTCAGGTATATATTAGTGATATCAGAATGTATGGGCCTCTGTCAGGTATATATTAGTGATGATATCAGAATGTATGGGCCCCTGTCAGGTATATATTAGTGATGATATCAGAATGTATGGGCCCCTGTCAGGTATATATATTAGTGATGATATCAGAATGTATGGGCTCCTGTCAGGTATATATTAGTGATATCAGAATGTATGGGCTCCTGTCAGGTATATATTAGTGATGATATCAGAATGTATGGGCCCCTGTCAGGTATATATTAGTGATGATATCAGAATGTATGGGCCCCTGTCAGGTATATATTAGTGATGATATCAGAATGTACGGGCTCCTGTCAGGTATATATTAGTGATGATATCAGAATGTATGGGCTCCTGTCAGGTATATATTACTGATGATATCAGAATGTATGGGCTCCTGTCAGGTATATATTAGTGATGATATCAGAATGTATGGGCCCCTGTCAGGTATATATTACTGATGATATCAGAATGTATGGGCTCCTGTCAGGTGTATATTAGTGATGATATCAGAATGTATGGGCCCCTGTCAGGTATATATTAGTGATGATATCAGAATGTATGGGCTCCTGTCAGGTATATATTAGTGATGATATCAGAATGTATGGGCTCCTGTCAGGTATATATTAGTGATGATATCAGAATGTATGGGCCCCTGTCAGGTATATATTACTGATGATATCAGAATGTATGGGCTCCTGTCAGGTGTATATTAGTGATGATATCAGAATGTATGGGCCCCTGTCAGGTATATATTAGTGATGATATCAGAATGTATGGGCTCCTGTCAGGTATATATTAGTGATGATATCAGAATGTATGGGCTCCTGTCAGGTATATATTAGTGATGATATCAGAATGTATGGGCTCCTGTCAGGTATATACTAGTGATATCCGGGAAGCGGCGGGGCCCAAGAAAGGACTAGAAGCGAGATAGATTGTGCTGAGTGAGAAACGAGATCAAGCGATAGGAGAATTCCAGTAGGGGTCGTGCTGTAAGACCGTAGCAACATCCTACTGAGGCGCAATACCGGTGGCCGGAACGCCGAGGGAGTATTATAACATCCAGCTTCAAGCAATACTCTAAACAGCGGCAGGACAGTCAGTCTCAGGCGGGCTGTCTACCACATATCACCTATGAAGTCTTGGGAGGCAATTGCGGGAGAGGGGCGTCTCTAGGGTCCCGGGAGAACTCCAGGCCTACCCGACAAACGGGTGCCGTTCTAACCGTAACATCAGGAAGGGACGGACGATTAGAAGAACATCATTTAATCGAGTTGTGAGGGAACTTAAGAAACAGACACAACAGTTGTGGGGTACTTTCCGTAAGCACAGCAGGGAAGGACTACAACACATAGCGCTAAGAAGGAAGGCACCGATTTCCACCTGTGAAGTGTACTCTGGAGGTGCCATTGGACCGGCCGGACTTACGCAGCCTGGTGAACCGTGTTCTGGACTGAGGACTCAGAGATCTCCAGTAAAGAGGTAAAGAGACTGCAACCTGGTGTCCTCGTTATTTACCGCGACCTGCACCCACAACTGCACCGTTACAACACCACTTATTGCACCGGACGTCCCCCACTGACGGACAGGGCCACGGACCGGGTCTAGCCACCGTGACAACCCCAGAACTGAGACTCAGAGGCCCGGCTCCGGGTACCCCTCGGCCCTGCGGCGGTGTGGGGGCGCTCCAAAATCTTGGCGTCACGAACAGGATCTACTTAAGCCTGAAGAATCGGGTCATGTGTGCCTTGGAACTGTAATTTGTTGTGCTTAGACTGTGCTTTATTACAAAGACTGTGTGCTGCGCCACTTGCCGCTAAAATTTCGCGCCAAAAACCGCCGCCATTGCAGCGTCACCGGGAACGCAGAGGAAGAAGAGGGGCGTGCCATGGGAGGAGATTACCAAAGCGGCGCCAGAAGTAGCGACCGCCCCCTCCAATTCCTGCTGCGAGATGACGACCTGCCTAGCATTAGAAGAGAACCGCCCCCTGATTTGCAACGGCGGGAAGCAGGAGACGGGGAAGCCAGGCCCTGGAGAAATGGCGGAGTCCGATGTATGCATTGCCACCGATCAGCAGATCATGATATATACCTGACAGGGGTATATATTAGTGATGTTATCAGAATGTATGGGCCCCTGTCAGGTATATATTAGTGATGATATCAGAATGTATGGGCTCCTGTCAGGTATATATTAGTGATGATATCAGAATGTATGGGCTCCTGTCAGGTATATATTAGTGATGATATCAGAATGTATGGACCCCTGTCAGGTATATATTAGTGATGATATCAGAATGTATGGGCCCCTGTCAGGTATATATTACTGATGATATCAGAATGTATGGGCTCCTGTCAGGTATATATTAGTGATGATATCAGAATGTATGGACCCCTGTCAGGTATATATTAGTGATGATATCAGAATGTATGGGCTCCTGTCAGGTATATATTAGTGATGATATCAGAATGTACGGGCTCCTGTCAGGTATATATTAGTGATGATATCAGAATGTATGGGCCCCTGTCAGGTATATATTAGTGATGATATCAGAATGTATGGGGCCCTGTCAGGTATATCTATATATATAATTGTCTAAGGGTTTTTCCGTCTGTCTGTCTGTCTGTCTGTCTGTCTGTCTGTCCTGGAAATCCCGCTGTAGACCATACCTTATATGGAGTGGTCGGCGGTTTGTAGACCATACCTTATATGGAGTGGTCGGCGGTTTGTAGACCATACCTTATATGGAGTGGTCGGCAGTTTGTAGACCATACCTTATATGGAGTGGTCGACGGTTTGTCGCCAGGCCTCGACCAATCAGAGACGGGCACAGTCTGCCGCGAATTCTGGAATCATTTTCCATATACTACGGGGACATGCATATTCTAGAATACCCGATGCGTTAGAATCGGGCCACAATCTAGTATATATATATTAGTGATGATATCAGAATGTACGGGCTCCTGTCAGGTATATATTAGTGATGATATCAGAATGTGTGGGCCCCTGTCAGGTATATCTATATATATAATTGTCTAAGGGTTTTTCCGTCTGTCTGTCTGTCTGTCTGTCTGTCTTTCTTTCTGTCTGTCTGTCTGTCTGTCTGTCTGTCTGTCTGTCCTGGAAATCCCGCTGTAGACCATACCTTATATGGAGTGGTCGGCGGTTTGTAGACCATACCTTATATGGAGTGGTCGGCGGTTTGTAGACCATACCTTATATGGAGTGGTCGGCAGTTTGTAGACCATACCTTATATGGAGTGGTCGACGGTTTGTCGCCAGGCCTCGACCAATCAGAGATGGGCACAGTCTGCCGCGAATTCTGGAATCATCATTTTCCATATACTACGGGGACATGCATATTCTAGAATACCCGATGCGTTAGAATCGGGCCACAATCTAGTATATATATATTAGTGATGATATCAGAATGTACGGGCTCCTGTCAGGTATATATTAGTGATGATATCAGAATGTATGGGCTCCTGTCAGGTATATATTACTGATGATATCAGAATGTATGGGCCCCTGTCAGGTATATATTAGTGATGATATCAGAATGTATGGGCTCCTGTCAGGTATATATTACTGATGATATCAGAATGTGTGGGCCCCTGTCAGGTATATATTAGTGATGATATCAGAATGTATGGGCCCCTGTCAGGTATATATTAGTGATGATATCAGAATGTATGGGCCCCTGTCAGGTATATATTAGTGATGATATCAGAATGTACGGGCTCCTGTCAGGTATATATTAGTGATGATATCAGAATGTATGGGCCCCTGTCAGGTATATATTAGTGATGATATCAGAATGTATGGGCCCCTGTCAGGTATATATTAGTGATGATATCAGAATGTATGGGCTCCTGTCAGGTATATATTAGTGATGATATTAGAATGTACGGGCTCCTGTCAGGTATATATTAGTGATGATATCAGAATGTATGGGCTCCTGTCAGGTATATATTAGTGATGATATTAGAATGTATGGGCTCCTGTCAGGTATATATTAGTGATGGTATCAGAATGTATGGGCCCCTGTCAGGTATATATTACTGATGATATCAGAATGTATGGGCCCCTGTCAGGTATATATTACTGATGATATCAGAATGTATGGGCCCCTGTCAGGTATATATTACTGATGGTATCAGAATGTATGGGCCCCTGTCAGGTATATATTACTGATGATATCAGAATGTATGGGCCCCTGTCAGGTATATATTAGTGATGATATCAGAATGTATGGGCTCCTGTCAGGTATATATTAGTGATGATATTAGAATGTATGGGCTCCTGTCAGGTATATATTAGTGATGGTATCAGAATGTATGGGCCCCTGTCAGGTATATATTAGTGATGATATCAGAATGTATGGGCTCCTGTCAGGTATATATTAGTGATGATATCAGAATGTATGGGCTCCTGTCAGGTATATATTAGTGATGGTATCAGAATGTATGGGCCCCTGTCAGGTATATATTAGTGATGGTATCAGAATGTACGGGCTCCTGTCAGGTATATATTAGTGATGATATCAGAATGTATGGGCCCCTGTCAGGTATATATTAGTGATGATATCAGAATGTATGGGCCCCGGTCAGGTATATATATTACTGATGATATCAGAATGTACGGGCTCCTGTCAGGTATATATTAGTGATGATATCAGAATGTATGGGCTCCTGTCAGGTATATATTACTGATGATATCAGAATGTATGGGCTCCTGTCAGGTATATATTAGTGATGATATCAGAATGTATGGGCTCCTGTCAGGTGTATATTAGTGATGATATCAGAATGTACGGACTCCTGTCAGGTATATATTAGTGATGATATCAGAATGTATGGGCCCCTGTCAGGTATATATTAGTGATGATATCAGAATGTATGGGCCCCGGTCAGGTATATATATTACTGATGATATCAGAATGTACGGGCTCCTGTCAGGTATATATTAGTGATGATATCAGAATGTATGGGCTCCTGTCAGGTATATATTAGTGATGATATCAGAATGTATGGGATCCTGTCAGGTATATATTAGTGATGATATCAGAATGTATGGGCCCCTGTCAGGTATATATTACTGATGATATCAGAATGTATGGGCCCCTGTCAGGTATATATTAGTGATGATATCAGAATGTACGGGCTCCTGTCAGGTATATATTAGTGATGATATCAGAATGTACGGGCCCCTGTCAGGTATATATTAGTGATGATATCAGAATGTATGGGCTCCTGTCAGGTATATATTAGTGATGATATCAGAATGTATGGGCTCCTGTCAGGTATATATTAGTGATGATATCAGAATGTATGGGCTCCTGTCAGGTATATATTAGTGATGATATCAGAATGTATGGGCCCCTATCAGGTATATATTAGTGATGGTATCAGAATGTACGGGCCCCTGTCAGGTATATATTAGTGATGGTATCAGAATGCATGGGCTCCTGTCAGGTATATATTAGTGATGATATCAGAATGTATGGGATCCTGTCAGGTATATATTAGTGATGATATCAGAATGTACGGGCCCCTGTCAGGTATATATTAGTGATGATATCAGAATGTATGGGCTCCTGTCAGGTATATATTAGTGATGATATCAGAATGTATGGGCCCCTGTCAGGTATATATTAGTGATGATATCAGAATGTATGGGCCCCTGTCAGGTATATATTACTGATGATATCAGAATGTATGGGCTCCTGTCAGATATATATTAGTGATGATATCAGAATGTATGGGCCCCTGTCAGGTATATATTACTGATAATATCAGAATGTATGGGCCCCTGTCAGGTATATATTAGTGATGGTATCAGAATGTATGGGCCCCTGTCAGGTATATATTAGTGATGGTATCAGAATGCATGGGCTCCTGTCAGGTATATATTAGTGATGATATCAGAATGTATGGGATCCTGTCAGGTATATATTAGTGATGATATCAGAATGTATGGGCCCCTGTCAGGTATATATTAGTGATGATATCAGAATGTATGGGCCCCTGTCAGGTATATATTACTGATGATATCAGAATGTATGGGCTCCTGTCAGGTATATATTAGTGATGATATCAGAATGTATGGGCCCCTGTCAGGTATATATTAGTGATGATATCAGAATGTACGGGCTCCTGTCAGGTATATATTAGTGATGATATCAGAATGTACGGGCTCCTGTCAGGTATATATTAGTGATGATATCAGAATGTATGGGCTCCTGTCAGGTATATATTAGTGATGATATCAGAATGTACGGGCTCCTGTCAGGTATATATTAGTGATGATATCAGAATGTATGGGCTCCTGTCAGGTGTATATTACTGATGATATCAGAATGTATGGGCCCCTGTCAGGTATATATTAGTGATGATATCAGAATGTATGGGCTCCTGTCAGGTATATATTAGTGATGATATCAGAATGTATGGGCTCCTGTCAGGTATATATTAGTGATGATATCAGAATGTATGGGCCCCTGTCAGGTATATATTAGTGATGATATCAGAATGTATGGGCCCCTGTCAGGTATATATTAGTGATGATATCAGAATGTATGGGCTCCTGTCAGGTGTATATTACTGATGATATCAGAATGTATGGGCCCCTGTCAGGTATATATTAGTGATGATATCAGAATGTATGGGCTCCTGTCAGGTATATATTAGCGATGGTATCAGAATGTATGGGCCCCTGTCGGGTATATATTAGTGATGATATCAGAATGTATGGGCTCCTGTCAGGTGTATATTACTGATGATATCAGAATGTATGGGCTCCTGTCAGGTATATATTAGTGATGGTATCAGAATGTATGGGCTCCTGTCAGGTATATATTAGTGATGATATCAGAATGTATGGGCTCCTGTCAGGTATATATTACAGTAGTGATGATATCAGAATGTATGGGCCCCTGTCAGGTATATATTAGTGATGATATCAGAATGTATGGGCCCCTGTCAGGTATATATTAGTGATGATATCAGAATGTATGGGCCCCTGTCAGGTATATATTAGTGATGATATCAGAATGTATGGGCTCCTGTCAGGTATATATTAGTGATGATATCAGAATGTATGGGCCCCTGTCAGGTATATATTACTGATGATATCAGAATGTATGGGCCCCTGTCAGGTATATATTAGTGATGATATCAGAATGTATGGGCTCCTGTCAGGTATATATTAGTGATGATATCAGAATATATGGGCCCCTGTCAGGTATATATTAGTGACTAGATTGTGGCCCGATTCTAACGCATCGGGTATTCTAGAATATGCATGTCCCCGTAGTATATGGAAAATGATGATTCCAGAATTCGCGGCAGACTGTGCCCGTCTCTGATTGGTCGAGGCCTGGCGACAAACCGTCGACCACTCCATATAAGGTATGGTCTACAAACTGCCGACCACTCCATATAAGGTATGGTCTACAAACCGCCGACCACTCCATATAAGGTATGGTCTACAAACCGCCGACCACTCCATATAAGGTATGGTCTACAGCGGGATTTCCAGGACAGACAGACAGACAGACAGACAGACAGACAGACAGACAGACGGAAAAACCCTTAGACAATTATATATATAGACTAGACTGTGGCCCGATTCTAATGCATCGGGTATTCTAGAATATGCATGTCCCCGTAGTATGTGATTCGCGGCAGACTGTGCCCGTCGCTGATTGGTCGAGGCAACCTTTATGACATCATCGTCGCCATGGCAACCATTATGACATCATCGTCGCCATGCTGTGCCCATCTCTGATTGGTCGAGGCCGCCCGACAAACCGTCGACCACTCCATATAAGGTATGGTCTACAAACCGCCGACCACTCCATATAAGGTATGGTCTACAAACCGCCGACCACTCCATATAAGGTATGGTCTACAAACCGCCGACCACTCCATATAAGGTATGGTCTACAAACCGCCGACCACTCCATATAAGGTATCCTGTTTGTAGACCATACCTTATATGGAGTGATTTCCAGGACAGACAGACAGACAGACAGACAGACAGACAGACAGACGGAAAAACCCTTAGACAATTATATATATAGATGATATCAGAATGTATGGGCCCCTGTCAGGTATATATTAGTGATGATATCAGAATGTATGGGCCCCTGTCAGGTATATATTAGTGATGGTATCAGAATGTATGGGCTCCTGTCAGGTATATATTAGTGATGATATCAGAATGTATGGGCTCCTGTCAGGTGTATATTAGTGATGATATCAGAATGTACGGGCCCCTGTCAGGTATATATTAGTGATGATATCAGAATGTATGGGCCCCTGTCAGGTATATATTAGTGATGATATCAGAATGTATGGGCCCCTGTCAGGTATATATTAGTGATGATATCAGAATGTATGGGCCCCTGTCAGGTATATATTAGTGATGATATCAGAATGTATGGGCCCCTGTCAGGTGTATATTAGTGATGATATCAGAATGTATGGGCCCCTGTCAGGTATATATATTAGTGATGATATCAGAATGTATGGGCTCCTGTCAGGTATATATTAGTGATGATATCAGAATGTATGGGCCCCTGTCAGGTATATATTAGTGATGATATCAGAATGTACGGGCTCCTGTCAGGTATATATTAGTGATGATATCAGAATGTATGGGCCCCTGTCAGGTATATATTAGTGATGATATCAGAATGTATGGGCCCCTGTCAGGTATATATATTAGTGATGATATCAGAATGTATGGGCTCCTGTCAGGTATATATTAGTGATGATATCAGAATGTATGGGCCCCTGTCAGGTATATATTAGTGATGATATCAGAATGTACGGGCCCCTGTCAGGTATATATTAGTGATGATATCAGAATGTATGGGCCCCTGTCAGGTATATATTAGTGATGATATCAGAATGTATGGGCTCCTGTCAGGTATATATTAGTGATGATATCAGAATGTATGGGCCCCTGTCAGGTATATATTAGTGATGATATCAGAATGTATGGGCCCCTGTCAGGTATATATTAGTGATGATATCAGAATGTATGGGCCCCTGTCAGGTATATATTAGTGATGATATCAGAATGTATGGGCCCCTGTCAGGTATATATTAGTGATGATATCAGAATGTACGGGCTCCTGTCAGGTATATATTAGTGATGATATCAGAATGTATGGGCCCCTGTCAGGTATATATTAGTGATGATATCAGAATGTATGGGCTCCTGTCAGGTATATATTAGTGATGATATCAGAATGTATGGGCCCCTGTCAGATATATATTACTGATGATGATATCAGAATGTATGGGCTCCTGTCAGGTATATATTAGTGATGATATCAGAATGTATGGGCCCCTGTCAGGTATATATTACTGATGATATCAGAATGTACGGGCTCCTGTCAGGTATATATTAGTGATGATATCAGAATGTATGGGCCCCTGTCAGGTATATATTAGTGATGATATCAGAATGTATGGGCTCCTGTCAGGTATATATTAGTGATGATATCAGAATGTATGGGCCCCTGTCAGGTATATATTAGTGATGATATCAGAATGTATGGGCCCCTGTCAGGTATATATTAGTGATGATATCAGAATGTATGGGCCCCTGTCAGGTATATATTAGTGATGGTATCAGAATGTATGGGCCCCTGTCAGGTATATATTAGTGATGATATCAGAATGTATGGGCCCCTGTCAGGTATATATTAGTGATGATATCAGAATGTATGGGCCCCTGTCAGGTATATATTAGTGATGATATCAGAATGTATGGGCCCCTGTCAGGTATATATTAGTGATGATATCAGAATGTATGGGCCCCTGTCAGGTATATATTAGTGATGATATCAGAATGTACGGGCTCCTGTCAGGTATATATTACTGATGATATCAGAATGTATGGGCCCCTGTCAGGTATATATTAGTGATGATATCAGAATGTACGGGCTCCTGTCAGGTATATATTAGTGATGGTATCAGAATGTATGGGCTCCTGTCAGGTATATATTAGTGATGATATCAGAATGTATGGGCTCCTGTCAGGTATATATTAGTGATGATATCAGAATGTATGGGCTCCTGTCAGGTATATATTAGTGATGATATCAGAATGTATGGGCCCCTGTCAGATATATATTAGTGATGATATCAGAATGTACGGGCTCCTGTCAGGTATATATTAGTGATGATATCAGAATGTATGGCCCCTGTCAGGTATATATTAGTGATGATATCAGAATGTATGGGCTCCTGTCAGGTATATATTAGTGATGATATCAGAATGTATGGGCCCCTGTCAGATATATATTAGTGATGATATCAGAATGTACGGGCTCCTGTCAGGTATATATTAGTGATGATATCAGAATGTATGGGCCCCTGTCAGGTATATATTAGTGATGATATCAGAATGTATGGGCCCCTGTCAGGTATATATTAGTGATGGTATCAGAATGTATGGGCTCCTGTCAGGTATATATTAGTGATGATATCAGAATGTATGGGCCCCTGTCAGGTATATATTACTGATGATATCAGAATGTATGGGCCCCTGTCAGGTATATATTAGTGATGGTATCAGAATGTATGGGCTCCTGTCAGGTATATATTACTGATGATATCAGAATGTATGGGCCCCTGTCAGGTATATATTAGTGATGGTATCAGAATGTATGGGCCCCTGTCAGGTATATATTAGTGATGATATCAGAATGTATGGGCCCCTGTCAGGTATATATTAGTGATGATATCAGAATGTATGGGCCCCTGTCAGGTATATATTAGTGATGATATCAGAATGTATGGGCTCCTGTCAGGTATATATTAGTGATGATATCAGAATGTATGGGCCCCTGTCAGGTATATATTAGTGATGAATGATATCAGAATGTATGGGCTCCTGTCAGGTATATATTAGTGATGATATCAGAATGTGTGGGCTCCTGTCAGGTATATATTAGTGATGATATCAGAATGTGTGGGCTCCTGTCAGGTATATATTAGTGATGATATCAGAATGTATGGGCTCCTGTCAGGTGTATATTAGTGATGATATCAGAATGTATGGGCACCTGTCAGGTATATATTAGTGATGATATCAGAATGTATGGGCCCCTGTCAGGTATATATCAGTGATATCAGAATGTATGGGCCCCTGTCAGGTATATATCAGTGATATCAGAATGTATGGGCCCCTGTCAGGTATATATTAGTGATGATATCAGAATGTATGGGCTCCTGTCAGGTATATATTAGTGATGATATCAGAATGTGTGGGCTCCTGTCAGGTATATATTAGTGATGATATCAGAATGTATGGGCCCCTGTCAGGTATATATTAGTGATGATATCAGAATGTACGGGCTCCTGTCAGGTGTATATTAGTGATGATATCAGAATGTACGGGCTCCTGTCAGGTATATATTAGTGATGATATCAGAATGTATGGGCCCCTGTCAGGTATATATTAGTGATGATATCAGAATGTATGGGCTCCTGTCAGGTATATATTAGTGATGATATCAGAATGTATGGGCTCCTGTCAGGTATATATTAGTGATGATATCAGAATGTATGGGCCCCTGTCAGGTATATATTAGTGATGATATCAGAATGTATGGGCTCCTGTCAGGTATATATTAGTGATGATATCAGAATGTGTGGGCTCCTGTCAGGTATATATTAGTGATGATATCAGAATGTATGGGCTCCTGTCAGGTATATATTAGTGATGGTATCAGAATGTATGGGCCCCTGTCAGGTATATATTAGTGATGATATCAGAATGTATGGGCCCCTGTCAGGTATATATTAGTGATGATATCAGAATGTATGGGCTCCTGTCAGGTATATATTAGTGATGGTATCAGAATGTGTGGGCTCCTGTCAGGTATATATTAGTGATGATATCAGAATGTATGGGCCCCTGTCAGGTATATATTAGTGATGATATCAGAATGTGTGGGCTCCTGTCAGGTGTATATTAGTGATGATATCAGAATGTATGGGCTCCTGTCAGGTATATATTAGTGATGGTATCAGAATGTATGGGCCCCTGTCAGGTATATATTAGTGATGATATCAGAATGTGTGGGCTCCTGTCAGGTGTATATTAGTGATGATATCAGAATGTACGGGCTCCTGTCAGGTATATATTAGTGATGATATCAGAATGTATGGGCTCCTGTCAGGTGTATATTAGTGATGATATCAGAATGTATGGGCACCTGTCAGGTATATATTAGTGATGGTATCAGAATGTATGGGCTCCTGTCAGGTATATATTAGTGATGATATCAGAATGTGTGGGCTCCTGTCAGGTGTATATTAGTGATGATATCAGAATGTATGGGCACCTGTCAGGTATATATTAGTGATGATATCAGAATGTATGGGCTCCTGTCAGGTATATATTAGTGATGGTATCAGAATGTATGGGCTCCTGTCAGGTATATATCAGTGATATCAGAATGTATGGGCCCCTGTCAGGTATCTATCAGTGATATCAGAATGTATGGGCCCCTGTCAGGTATATATTAGTGATGATATCAGAATGTATGGGCCCCTGTCAGGTATATATTAGTGATGATATTAGAATGTATGGGCTCCTGTCAGGTATATATTAGTGATGATATCAGAATGTATGGGCTCCTGTCAGGTATATATTACTGATGATATCAGAATGTACGGGCCCCTGTCAGGTATATACAGTATATTAGTGATGATATCAGAATGTATGGGCCCGTCAGGTATATATATTAGTGATGATATCAGAATGTATGGGCCCCTGTCAGGTATATACAGTATATTAGTGATGATATCAGAATGTATGGGCCCGTCAGGTATATATTAGTGATGATATTAGAATGTATGGGCTCCTGTCAGGTATATATTAGTGATGATATCAGAATGTATGGGCCCCTGTCAGGTATATATTAGTGATGATATCAGAATGTATGGGCTCCTGTCAGGTATATATTACTGATGATATCAGAATGTACGGGCCCCTGTCAGGTATATACAGTATATTAGTGATGATATCAGAATGTATGGGCCCCTGTCAGGTATATATTAGTGATGATATCAGAATGTATGGGCTCCTGTCAGGTATATATTAGTGATGATATCAGAATGTATGGGCCCCTGTCAGGTATATATTAGTGATGATATCAGAATGTATGGGCTCCCGTCAGGTATATATTAGTGATGATATCAGAATGTATGAGCCCCTGTCAGGTATATATTAGTGATGATATCAGAATGTATGGGCCCCTGTCAGGTATATATTAGTGATGGTATCAGAATGTATGGGCCCCTGTCAGGTATATATTACTGATGATATCAGAATGTATGGGCCCCTGTCAGGTATATATTAGTGATGATATCAGAATGTATGGGCTCCTGTCAGGTATATATTACTGATGATATCAGAATGTACGGGCCCCTGTCAGGTATATACAGTATATTAGTGATGATATCAGAATGTATGGGTCCGTCAGGTATATATATTAGTGATGATATCAGAATGTATGGGCCTCTGTCAGGTATATATTAGTGATGATATCAGAATGTATGGGCTCCTGTCAGGTGTATATTAGTGATGATATCAGAATGTATGGGCTCCTGTCAGGTATATATTAGTGATGATATCAGAATGTATGGGCCTCTGTCAGGTATATATTAGTGATGATATCAGAATGTATGGGCCCCTATCAGGTATATATTAGTGATGATATCAGAATGTATGGGCCCCTGTCAGGTGTATATTAGTGATGATATCAGAATGTATGGGCCCCTGTCAGGTATATATTAGTGATGATATCAGAATGTATGGGCTCCTGTCAGGTATATATTAGTGATGATATCAGAATGTATGGGCTCCTGTCAGGTATATATTAGTGATGATATCAGAATGTATGGGCCCCTGTCAGGTATATATTAGTGATGATATCAGAATGTATGGGCCCCTGTCAGGTATATATCAGTGATATCAGAATGTATGGGCCCCTGTCAGGTATATATCAGTGATATCAGAATGTATGGGCCCCTGTCAGGAATATATTAGTGATGATATCAGAATGTATGGACCCCTGTCAGGTGTATATTAGTGATGATATTAGAATGTATGGGCTCCTATCAGGTATATATTAGTGATGATATCAGAATGTATGGGCTCCTGTCAGGTATATATTAGTGATGATATCAGAATGTATGGGCCCCTGTCAGGTATATATTAGTGATGATATCAGAATGTATGGGCTCCTGTCAGATATATATTAGTGATGATATCAGAATGTATGGGCTCCTGTCAGGTATATATATTACTGATGATATCAGAATGTACGGGCCCCTGTCAGGTATATATTAGTGATGATATCAGAATGTGTGGGCTCCTGTCAGGTATATATTAGTGATGATATCAGAATGTATGGGCCCCTGTCAGGTATATATTAGTGATGGTATCAGAATGTATGGGCCCCTGTCAGGTATATATTAGTGATGATATCAGAATGTACGGGCCCCTGTCAGGTATATACAGTATATTAGTGATGATATCAGAATGTATGGGCCCGTCAGGTATATATTAGTGATGATATCAGAATGTATGGGCCCCTGTCAGGTATATATTACTGATGATATCAGAATGTATGGGCCCCTGTCAGGTATATATTAGTGATGATATCAGAATGTGTGGGCTCCTGTCAGGTGTATATTAGTGATGATATCAGAATGTATGGGCTCCTGTCAGGTATATATTAGTGATGGTATCAGAATGTATGGGCTCCTGTCAGGTATATATTAGTGATGGTATCAGAATGTATGGGCTCCTGTCAGGTATATATTAGTGATGATATCAGAATGTATGGGCCCCTGTCAGGTATATATTAGTGATGATATCAGAATGTATGGGCTCCTGTCAGGTATATATTAGTGATGGTATCAGAATGTATGGGCCCCTGTCAGGTATATATTAGTGATGGTATCAGAATGTATGGGCTCCTGTCAGGTATATATATTAGTGATGATATCAGAATGTATGGGCCCCTGTCAGGTATATATTAGTGATGATATCAGAATGTATGGGCCCCTGTCAGGTATATATTAGTGATGATATCAGAATGTATGGGCCCCTGTCAGGTGTATATTAGTGATGATATCAGAATGTATGGGCCCCTGTCAGGTATATATTAGTGATGATATCAGAATGTATGGGCCCCTGTCAGGTATATATTAGTGATGATATCAGAATGTATGGGCTCCTGTCAGGTATATATTAGTGATGGTATCAGAATGTATGGGCCCCTGTCAGGTGTATATTAGTGATGATATCAGAATGTATGGGCCCCTGTCAGGTGTATATTAGTGATGATATCAGAATGTATGGGCCCCTGTCAGGTATATATTAGTGATGATATCAGAATGTATGGGCCCCTGTCAGGTATATATTAGTGATGGTATCAGAATGTATGGGCCCCTGTCAGGTGTATATTAGTGATGATATCAGAATGTATGGGCCCCTGTCAGGTATATATTAGTGATGATATCAGAATGTATGGGCTCCTGTCAGGTATATATTAGTGATGATATCAGAATGTATGGGTTCCTGTCAGGTATATATTAGTGATGATATCAGAATGTATGGGCTCCTGTCAGGTATATATTAGTGATGGTATCAGAATGTATGGGCCCCTGTCAGGTGTATATTAGTGATGATATCAGAATGTATGGGCCCCTGTCAGGTATATATATTACTGATGATATCAGAATGTACGGGCCCCTGTCAGGTATATATTAGTGATGATATCAGAATGTATGGGCCCCTGTCAGGTATATATATTACTGATGATATCAGAATGTATGGGCCCCTGTCAGGTATATATATTACTGATGATATCAGAATGTACGGGCCCCTGTCAGGTATATATTAGTGATGATATCAGAATGTATGGGCCCCTGTCAGGTGTATATTAGTGATGATATCAGAATGTATGGGCTCCTGTCAGGTATATATTAGTGATGATATCAGAATGTATGGGCCCCTGTCAGGTGTATATTAGTGATGATATCAGAATGTATGGGCCCCTGTCAGGTATATATTAGTGATGATATCAGAATGTATGGGCCCCTGTCAGGTGTATATTAGTGATGATATCAGAATGTGTGGGCCCCTGTCAGGTATATATTAGTGATGGTATCAGAATGTATGGGCTCCTGTCAGATATATATTAGTGATGATATCAGAATGTATGGGCCCCTGTCAGGTATATATTAGTGATGATATCAGAATGCATGGGCCCCTGTCAGGTATATATTAGTGATGATATCAGAATGTATGGGCCCCTGTCAGGTATATATTAGTGATGATATCAGAATGTATGGGCTCCTGTCAGGTATATATTACAGTAGTGATGATATCAGAATGTATGGGCCCCTGTCAGGTATATATTACTGATGATATCAGAATGTACGGGCTCCTGTCAGGTATATATTAGTGATGATATCAGAATGTATGGGCTCCTGTCAGGTATATATTAGTGATGATATCAGAATGTATGGGCTCCTGTCAGGTATATATTAGTGATATCAGAATGCATGGGCCCCTGTCAGGTATATATTAGTGATGATATCAGAATGTATGGGCCCCTGTCAGGTATATATTAGTGATGATATCAGAATGTATGGGCTCCTGTCAGGTATATATTAGTGATGATATCAGAATGTATGGGCCCCTGTCAGGTATATATTACTGATGATATCAGAATGTATGGGCCTCTGTCAGGTATATATTAGTGATGATATCAGAATGTATGAGCCCCTGTCAGGTATATATTAGTGATGATATCAGAATGTATGGGCTCCTGTCAGGTATATATTACTGATGATATCAGAATGTATGGGCCCCTGTCAGGTATATATTAGTGATGATATCAGAATGTATGGGCTCCTGTCAGGTATATATTAGTGATATCAGAATGCATGGGCTCCTGTCAGGTATATATTAGTGATGATATCAGAATGTATGGGCTCCTGTCAGGTATATATTAGTGATGATATCAGAATGTATGGGCCCCTGTCAGGTATATATTAGTGATGATATCAGAATGTATGGGCCCCTGTCAGGTATATATTAGTGATGATATCAGAATGTATGGGCTCCTGTCAGGTATATATTAGTGATGATATCAGAATGTATGGGCCCCTGTCAGGTATATATTACTGATGATATCAGAATGTATGGGCTCCTGTCAGGTATATATTAGTGATGATATCAGAATGTATGGGCCCCTGTCAGGTATATATTAGTGATGATATCAGAATGTATGAGCCCCTGTCAGGTATATATTAGTGATGATATCAGAATGTATGGGCCCCTGTCAGGTATATATTAGTGATGATATTAGAATGTATGGGCGCCTGTCAGGTATATATTAGTGATGATATCAGAATGTATGGGCACCTGTCAGGTATATATTAGTGATGATATCAGAATGTACGGGCCCCTGTCAGGTATATATATTAGTGATGATATCAGAATGTATGGGCCCCTGTCAGGTATATATTAGTGATGATATCAGAATGTACGGGCCCCTGTCAGGTATATATTAGTGATGATATCAGAATGTATGGGCTCCTGTCAGGTATATATTAGTGATGATATCAGAATGTATGGGCTCCTGTCAGGTATATATATTAGTGATGATATCAGAATGTACGGGCCCCTGTCAGGTATATATATTAGTGATGATATCAGAATGTATGGGCCCCTGTCAGGTATATATTAGTGATGATATCAGAATGTACGGGCCCCTGTCAGGTATATATTAGTGATGATATCAGAATGTATGGGCCCCTGTCAGGTATATATTAGTGATGATATCAGAATGTATGGGCTCCTGTCAGGTATATATTAGTGATGATATCAGAATGTATGGGCCCCTGTCAGGTATATATTACTGATGATATCAGAATGCATGGGCCCCTGTCAGGTATATATTAGTGATGGTATCAGAATGTATGGGCTCCTGTCAGGTATATATTAGTGATGGTATCAGAATGTATGGGCTCCTGTCAGGTATATATTAGTGATGATATCAGAATGTATGGGCTCCTGTCAGGTATATATTACTGATGTATCAGAATGTATGGGCCCCTGTCAGGTATATATTACTGATGGTATCAGAATGTATGGGCTCCTGTCAGGTATATATTAGTGATGGTATCAGAATGTATGGGCTCCTGTCAGGTGTATATTAGTGATGATATCAGAATGTATGGGCCCCTGTCAGGTATATATTACTGATGATATCAGAATGTATGGGCTCCTGTCAGGTATATATTAGTGATGATATCAGAATGTATGGGCTCCTGTCAGGTATATATTACTGATGTATCAGAATGTATGGGCCCCTGTCAGGTATATATTACTGATGATATCAGAATGTATGGGCTCCTGTCAGGTATATATTAGTGATGATATCAGAATGTATGGGCCCCTGTCAGGTATATATTAGTGATGATATCAGAATCTATGGGCTCCTGTCAGGTATATATTAGTGATGATATCAGAATGTATGGGCCCCTGTCAGGTATATATTAGTGATGATATCAGAATGTATGGGCTCCTGTCAGGTATATATTAGTGATGATATCAGAATGTATGGGCCCAAGTCAGGTATATATTAGTGATGATATCAGAATGTATGGGCCCCTGTCAGGTATATATTACTGATGATATCAGAATGTACGGGCCCCTGTCAGGTATATATTAGTGATGATATCAGAATGTATGGGCTCCTGTCAGGTATATATTAGTGATGGTATCAGAATGTATGGGCTCCTGTCAGGTATATATTACTGATGATATCAGAATGTATGGGCTCCTGTCAGGTATATATTAGTGATGATATCAGAATGTATGGGCTCCTGTCAGGTATATATTAGTGATGATATCAGAATGTGTGGGCCCCGGTCAGGTATATATTACTGATGTATCAGAATGTATGGGCCCCTGTCAGGTATATATTAGTGATGATATGAGAATGTATGGGCCCCTGTCAGGTATATATTACTGATGATATCAGAATGTATGGGCTCCTGTCAGGTATATATTACTGATGATATCAGAATGTATGGGCCCCTGTCAGGTATATATTAGTGATGATATCAGAATGTATGGGCTCCTGTCAGGTATATATTAGTGATGATATCAGAATGTATGGGCCCCTGTCAGGTATATATTAGTGATGATATCAGAATGTACGGGCCCCTGTCAGGTATATATTAGTGATGATATCAGAATGTATGGGCCCCTGTCAGGTATATATTACTGATGATATCAGAATGTATGGGCTCCTGTCAGGTATATATTAGTGATGATATCAGAATGTATGGGCTCCTGTCAGGTATATATTAGTGATGATATCAGAATGTATGGGCTCCTGTCAGGTATATATTAGTGATGATATCAGAATGTATGGGCTCCTGTCAGGTATATATTAGTGATGATATCAGAATGTATGGGCCCCTGTCAGGTGTATATTAGTGATGATATCAGAATGTATGGGCCCCTGTCAGGTATATATTAGTGATGGTATCAGAATGTATGGGCCCCTGTCAGGTATATATTAGTGATGATATCAGAATGTATGGGCCCCTGTCAGGTATATATATTAGTGATGATATCAGAATGTATGGGCTCCTGTCAGGTATATATTAGTGATGATATCAGAATGTATGGGCTCCTGTCAGGTATATATTAGTGATGATATCAGAATGTATGGGCCCCTGTCAGGTATATATTAGTGATGATATCAGAATGTATGGGCCCCTGTCAGGTATATATTAGTGATGATATCAGAATGTATGGGCCCCTGTCAGGTGTATATTAGTGATGATATCAGAATGTATGGGCCCCTGTCAGGTATATATTAGTGATGATATCAGAATGTATGGGCCCCTGTCAGGTATATATTAGTGATGATATCAGAATGTATGGGCCCCTGTCAGGTATATATTAGTGATGATATCAGAATGTATGGGCCCCTGTCAGGTATATATTAGTGATGATATCAGAATGTATGGGCTCCTGTCAGGTATATATTAGTGATGATATCAGAATGTATGGGCCCCTGTCAGGTATATATTAGTGATGATATCAGAATGTATGGGCCCCTGTCAGGTATATATTAGTGATGATATCAGAATGTATGGGCTCCTGTCAGGTATATATTAGTGATGATATCAGAATGTGTGGGCTCCTGTCAGGTATATATTAGTGATGATATCAGAATGTATGGGCTCCTGTCAGGTATATATTAGTGATGATATCAGAATGTATGGGCCCCTGTCAGGTATATATTAGTGATGATATCAGAATGTATGGGCCCCTGTCAGGTATATATTAGTGATGATATCAGAATGTATGGGCCCCTGTCAGGTGTATATTAGTGATGATATCAGAATGTATGGGCTCCTGTCAGGTATATATTAGTGATGATATCAGAATGTATGGGCTCCTGTCAGGTATATATTAGTGATGATATCAGAATGTATGGGCCCCTGTCAGGTATATATTAGTGATGATATCAGAATGTATGGGCCCCTGTCAGGTATATATTAGTGATGATATCAGAATGTATGGGCCCCTGTCAGGTATATATTAGTGATGATATCAGAATGTATGGGCCCCTGTCAGGTGTATATTAGTGATGATATCAGAATGTATGGGCCCCTGTCAGGTATATATTAGTGATGATATCAGAATGTATGGGCCCCTGTCAGGTATATATTAGTGATGATATCAGAATGTATGGGCCCCTGTCAGGTATATATTAGTGATGATATCAGAATGTATGGGCTCCTGTCAGGTGTATATTAGTGATGATATCAGAATGTATGGGCCCCTGTCAGGTATATATTAGTGATGATATCAGAATGTATGGGCCCCTGTCAGGTGTATATTAGTGATGATATCAGAATGTATGGGCTCCTGTCAGGTATATATTAGTGATGATATCAGAATGTATGGGCCCCTGTCAGGTGTATATTAGTGATGATATCAGAATGTATGGGCCCCTGTCAGGTATATATTAGTGATGATATTAGAATGTATGGGCCCCTGTCAGGTATATATTAGTGATGATATCAGAATGTATGGGCCCCTGTCAGGTATATATTAGTGATGATATCAGAATGTATGGGCCCCTGTCAGGTATATATTAGTGATGATATCAGAATGTATGGGCTCCTGTCAGGTATATATTAGTGATGATATCAGAATGTATGGGCCCCTGTCAGGTATATATTAGTGATGATATCAGAATGTATGGGCCCCTGTCAGGTATATATTAGTGATGATATCAGAATGTATGGGCTCCTGTCAGGTATATATTAGTGATGATATTAGAATGTATGGGCCCCTGTCAGGTATATATTAGTGATGATATTAGAATGTATGGGCCCCTGTCAGGTATATATTAGTGATGATATCAGAATGTATGGGCCCCTGTCAGGTATATATTACTGATTATATCAGAATGTATGGGCTCCTGTCAGGTATATATTAGTGATGATATCAGAATGTATGGGCCCCTGTCAGGTATATATTAGTGATGGTATCAGAATGTATGGGCCTCTGTCAGGTATATATTAGTGATGATATCAGAATGTATGGGCTCCTGTCAGGTATATATTAGTGATGGTATCAGAATGTATGGGCTCCTGTCAGGTATATATTAGTGATGATATCAGAATGTATGGGCTCCTGTCAGGTATATATTAGTGATGATATCAGAATGTACGGGCTCCTGTCAGGTATATATTAGTGATGATATCAGAATGTATGGGCCCCTGTCAGGTATATATTAGTGATGATATCAGAATGTACGGGCTCCTGTCAGGTATATATTAGTGATGATATCAGAATGTATGGGCCCCTGTCAGGTATATATTACTGATGATATCAGAATGTATGGGCTCCTGTCAGGTATATATTAGTGATGGTATCAGAATGTATGGGCTCCTGTCAGGTATATATTAGTGATGATATCAGAATGTACGGGCTCCTGTCAGGTATATATTAGTGATGATATCAGAATGTATGGGCCCCTGTCAGGTATATATTAGTGATGATATCAGAATGTATGGGCTCCTGTCAGGTATATATTAGTGATGATATCAGAATGTATGGGCCCCTGTCAGGTATATATTAGTGATGATATCAGAATGTATGGGCCCCTGTCAGGTATATATTAGTGATGATATCAGAATGTATGGGCCCCTGTCAGGTATATATTAGTGATGATATCAGAATGTACGGGCTCCTGTCAGGTATATATTAGTGATGATATCAGAATGTATGGGCTCCTGTCAGGTATATATTAGTGATGATATCAGAATGTATGGGCTCCTGTCAGGTATATATTAGTGATGGTATCAGAATGTATGGGCCCCTGTCAGGTATATATTAGTGATGATATCAGAATGTATGGGCTCCTGTCAGGTATATATTAGTGATGATATCAGAATGTATGGGCCCCTGTCAGGTATATATTAGTGATGGTATCAGAATGTATGGGCCTCTGTCAGGTATATATTAGTGATGATATCAGAATGTATGGGCTCCTGTCAGGTATATATTAGTGATGGTATCAGAATGTATGGGCTCCTGTCAGGTATATATTAGTGATGATATCAGAATGTATGGGCTCCTGTCAGGTATATATTAGTGATGATATCAGAATGTATGGGCTCCTGTCAGGTATATATTAGTGATGATATCAGAATGTATGGGCCCCTGTCAGGTATATATTAGTGATGATATCAGAATGTATGGGCCCCTGTCAGGTATATATTAGTGATGATATCAGAATGTATGGGCCCCTGTCAGGTATATATTAGTGATGATATCAGAATGTATGGGCTCCTGTCAGGTATATATTACTGATGATATCAGAATGTATGGGCCTCTGTCAGGTATATATTAGTGATGATATCAGAATGTATGGGCTCCTGTCAGGTATATATTAGTGATGATATCAGAATGTATGGGCTCCTGTCAGGTATATATTAGTGATGATATCAGAATGTATGGGCTCCTGTCAGGTATATATTAGTGATGATATCAGAATGTATGGGCCCCTGTCAGGTATATATTAGTGATGATATCAGAATGTATGGGCCCCTGTCAGGTATATATTAGTGATGATATCAGAATGTATGGGCCCCTGTCAGGTATATATTAGTGATGATATCAGAATGTACGGGCTCCTGTCAGGTATATATTAGTGATGATATCAGAATGTATGGGCTCCTGTCAGGTATATATTAGTGATGATATCAGAATGTATGGGCTCCTGTCAGGTATATATTAGTGATGGTATCAGAATGTATGGGCTCCTGTCAGGTATATATTAGTGATGATATCAGAATGTACGGGCTCCTGTCAGGTATATATTAGTGATGATATCAGAATGTATGGGCCCCTGTCAGGTATATATTAGTGATGATATCAGAATGTATGGGCTCCTGTCAGGTATATATTAGTGATGATATCAGAATGTATGGGCCCCTGTCAGGTATATATTAGTGATGATATCAGAATGTACGGGCTCCTGTCAGGTATATATTAGTGATGATATCAGAATGTATGGGCCCCTGTCAGGTATATATTAGTGATGATATCAGAATGTATGGGCCCCTGTCAGGTATATATTAGTGATGATATCAGAATGTATGGGCTCCTGTCAGGTATATATTAGTGATGGTATCAGAATGTATGGGCCCCTGTCAGGTATATATTAGTGATGATATCAGAATGTATGGGCCCCTGTCAGGTGTATATTAGTGATGATATCAGAATGTATGGGCTCCTGTCAGGTATATATTAGTGATGATATCAGAATGTATGGGCTCCTGTCAGGTATATATTAGTGATGATATCAGAATGTATGGGCTCCTGTCAGGTATATATTAGTAATGATATCAGAATGTATGGGCCCCTGTCAGGTATATATTAGTGATGATATCAGAATGTATGGGCCTCTGTCAGGTATATATTAGTGATGATATCAGAATGTATGGGCCCCTGTCAGGTGTATATTAGTGATGATATCAGAATGTATGGGCTCCTGTCAGGTATATATTAGTGATGATATCAGAATGTATGGGCTCCTGTCAGGTATATATTAGTGATGATATCAGAATGTATGGGCCCCTGTCAGGTATATATTAGTGATGATATCAGAATGTATGGGCCCCTGTCAGGTATATATTAGTGATGGTATCAGAATGTACGGGCTCCTGTCAGGTATATATTAGTGATGATATCAGAATGTATGGGCTCCTGTCAGGTATATATTACTGATGATATCAGAATGTATGGGCCCCTGTCAGGTATATATTAGTGATGATATCAGAATGTATGGGCCCCTGTCAGGTATATATTAGTGATGGTATCAGAATGTATGGGCCCCTGTCAGGTATATATTAGTGATGGTATCAGAATGTATGGGCTCCTGTCAGGTATATATTAGTGATGGTATCAGAATGTATGGGCCCCTGTCAGGTATATATTAGTGATGATATCAGAATGTATGGGCCCCTGTCAGGTATATATTAGTGATGATATCAGAATGTATGGGCCCCTGTCAGGTGTATATTACTGATGATATCAGAATGTGTGGGCCCCTGTCAGGTATATATTAGTGATGATATCAGAATGTATGGGCCCCTGTCAGGTATATATTAGTGATGATATCAGAATGTGTGGGCCCCTGTCAGGTGTATATTACTGATGATATCAGAATGTGTGGGCCCCTGTCAGGTATATATTAGTGATGATATCAGAATGTATGGGCTCCTGTCAGGTATATATTAGTGATGATATCAGAATGTAT
Source organism: Ranitomeya variabilis (assembly GCF_051348905.1). Taxonomy (NCBI): domain Eukaryota; kingdom Metazoa; phylum Chordata; class Amphibia; order Anura; family Dendrobatidae; genus Ranitomeya; species Ranitomeya variabilis. Next base: position 2,136,909 of record NC_135232.1, on the reverse strand, counting down.
GGGCTCCTGTCAGGTATATATTACTGATGATATCAGAATGTATGGGCCCCTGTCAGGTGTATATTAGTGATGATATCAGAATGTATGGGCTCCTGTCAGGTATATATTAGTGATGATATCAGAATGTATGGGCCCCTGTCAGGTATATATTAGTGATGGTATCAGAATGTATGGGCTCCTGTCAGGTATATATTAGTGATGATATCAGAATGTATGGGCTCCTGTCAGGTATATATTAGTGATGATATCAGAATGTATGGGCCCCTGTCAGGTATATATTAGTGATGATATCAGAATGTATGGGCTCCTGTCAGGTATATATTAGTGATGATATCAGAATGTATGGGCCCCTGTCAGGTATATATTAGTGATGGTATCAGAATGTATGGGCTCCTGTCAGGTATATATTAGTGATGATATCAGAATGTATGGGCTCCTGTCAGGTATATATTAGTGATGATATCAGAATGTATGGGCCCCTGTCAGGTATATATTAGTGATGATATCAGAATGTATGGGCCCCTGTCAGGTATATATTAGTGATGGTATCAGAATGTACGGGCTCCTGTCAGGTATATATTAGTGATGATATCAGAATGTATGGGCCCCTGTCAGGTATATATTAGTGATGATATCAGAATGTATGGGCTCCTGTCAGGTATATATTAGTGATGATATCAGAATGTATGGGCCCCTGTCAGGTGTATATTAGTGAGGATATCAGAATGTACGGGCTCCTGTCAGGTATATATTAGTGATTATATCAGAATGTATGGGCTCCTGTCAGGTATATATTAGTGATGGTATCAGAATGTATGGGCTCCTGTCAGGTATATATTAGTGATGATATCAGAATGTACGGGCCCCTGTCAGGTATATATTAGTGATGATATCAGAATGTACGGGCTCCTGTCAGGTATATATTACTGATGATATCAGAATGTGTGGGCCCCTGTCAGGTATATATTACTGATGATATCAGAATGTATGGGCCCCTGTCAGGTATATATTAGTGATGATATCAGAATGTATGGGCCCCTGTCAGGTATATATTACTGATGATATCAGAATGTATGGGCCCCTGTCAGGTGTATATTACTGATGATATCAGAATGTATGGGCTCCTGTCAGGTATATATTAGTGATGATATCAGAATGTATGGGCCCCTGTCAGGTATATATTAGTGATGATATCAGAATGTATGGGCCCCTGTCAGGTGTATATTAGTGATGATATCAGAATGTATGGGCCCCTGTCAGGTATATATTAGTGATGATATCAGAATGTATGGGCCCCTGTCAGGTATATATTAGTGATGATATCAGAATGTATGGGCCCCTGTCAGGTATATATTAGTGATGATATCAGAATGTATGGGCTCCTGTCAGGTGTATATTAGTGATGATATCAGAATGTATGGGCCCCTGTCAGGTATATATTAGTGATGATATCAGAATGTATGGGCCCCTGTCAGGTATATATTAGTGATGATATCAGAATGTACGGGCCCCTGTCAGGTGTATATTAGTGATGATATCAGAATGTATGGGCCCCTGTCAGGTATATATTAGTGATGATATTAGAATGTATGGGCCCCTGTCAGGTATATATTAGTGATGATATCAGAATGTATGGGCCCCTGTCAGGTATATATTAGTGATGATATCAGAATGTATGGGCCCCTGTCAGGTATATATTAGTGATGATATCAGAATGTATGGGCTCCTGTCAGGTATATATTAGTGATGATATCAGAATGTATGGGCCCCTGTCAGGTATATATTAGTGATGATATCAGAATGTATGGGCCCCTGTCAGGTATATATTAGTGATGATATCAGAATGTATGGGCTCCTGTCAGGTATATATTAGTGATGATATTAGAATGTATGGGCCCCTGTCAGGTATATATTAGTGATGATATTAGAATGTATGGGCCCCTGTCAGGTATATATTAGTGATGATATCAGAATGTATGGGCCCCTGTCAGGTATATATTACTGATTATATCAGAATGTATGGGCCCCTGTCAGGTATATATTAGTGATGATATCAGAATGTATGGGCTCCTGTCAGGTATATATTAGTGATGATATCAGAATGTATGGGCCCCTGTCAGGTATATATTAGTGATGGTATCAGAATGTATGGGCCTCTGTCAGGTATATATTAGTGATGATATCAGAATGTATGGGCTCCTGTCAGGTATATATTAGTGATGGTATCAGAATGTATGGGCTCCTGTCAGGTATATATTAGTGATGATATCAGAATGTATGGGCTCCTGTCAGGTATATATTAGTGATGATATCAGAATGTATGGGCCCCTGTCAGGTATATATTAGTGATGATATCAGAATGTACGGGCTCCTGTCAGGTATATATTAGTGATGATATCAGAATGTATGGGCCCCTGTCAGGTATATATTACTGATGATATCAGAATGTATGGGCTCCTGTCAGGTATATATTAGTGATGGTATCAGAATGTATGGGCTCCTGTCAGGTATATATTAGTGATGATATCAGAATGTACGGGCTCCTGTCAGGTATATATTAGTGATGATATCAGAATGTATGGGCCCCTGTCAGGTATATATTAGTGATGATATCAGAATGTATGGGCTCCTGTCAGGTATATATTAGTGATGATATCAGAATGTACGGGCTCCTGTCAGGTATATATTAGTGATGGTATCAGAATGTATGGGCCCCTGTCAGGTATATATTAGTGATGATATCAGAATGTATGGGCCCCTGTCAGGTATATATTAGTGATGATATCAGAATGTATGGGCCCCTGTCAGGTATATATTAGTGATGATATCAGAATGTATGGGCTCCTGTCAGGTATATATTAGTGATGGTATCAGAATGTATGGGCCCCTGTCAGGTATATATTAGTGATGATATCAGAATGTATGGGCCCCTGTCAGGTGTATATTAGTGATGATATCAGAATGTATGGGCCCCTGTCAGGTATATATTAGTGATGATATCAGAATGTATGGGCTCCTGTCAGGTATATATTAGTGATGATATCAGAATGTATGGGCTCCTGTCAGGTATATATTAGTGATGATATCAGAATGTATGGGCCCCTGTCAGGTATATATTAGTGATGATATCAGAATGTATGGGCTCCCGTCAGGTATATATTAGTGATGATATCAGAATGTATGGGCCCCTGTCAGGTATATATTAGTGATGATATCAGAATGTGTGGACCCCTGTCAGGTATATATCAGTGATGATATCAGAATGTATGGGCTCCTGTCAGGTATATATTACTGATGATATCAGAATGTATGGGCCCCTGTCAGGTGTATATTACTGATGATTAGTGTTGAGCGATACCGTCCGATACTTGAAAGTATCGGTATCGGAAAGTATCGGCCGATACCGTCACAGTATCGGAATCCAATCCGATACCGATACCCGATACCAATACAAGTCAATGGGACTCATGTATCGGACGGTATCCCTGATGGTTCCCAGGGTCTGAAGGAGAGGAAACTCTCCTTCAGGCCCTGGGAACCATATAAATGTGTAAAAGAAAGAATTAAAATAAAAAATATCGCTATACTCACCTGTCCGACGCAGCCGGGACTTCAGCGAGGGAACCGGCAGCGTTGTTTGTTTAAAAATCGCGCTATTACTTGGTTACGTGAATTCCCGGCTTGTGATTGGTCAGGTCGGCCATGTTGCCGGGACGCGGACCAATCACAGCAAGCCGTGACGAAATTACGTCACGGCTTGCTGTGATTGGTCCGCGTCCCGGCAATATGGCCGCCCTGACCAATCACAAGCCGGGACGTCACGGGAGGCTGGACACGCGCTCATTTTAAAATGGGCGCGTGTCCAGCCTCCCGTGACGTCACGGCTTGTGATTGGTTGCGCCGCGATCAACCAATCACAAGCCGGGAGGCTGGACGCGCTCATTTTGAAATGGGCGCGTGTCCAGCCTCCCGTGACGTCACGGCTTGTGATTGGTTGCGCCGCGATCAACCAATCACAAGCCGGGAGGCTGGACGCGCTCATTTTGAAATGGGCGCGTGTCCAGCCTCCCGTGACGTCACGGCTTGTGATTGGTTGCGCCGCGATCAACCAATCACAAGCCGGGAGGCTGGACGCGCTCATTTTGAAATGGGCGCGTGTCCAGCCTCCCGGCTTGTGATTGGTTGACCGCGACGCAACCAATCACAAGCCGTGACGTCACGGGAGGCTGGACACGCGCCCTTTTTAAAATGAGCGCGTTTCCAGCCTCCCGTGACGTCACGGCTTGTGATTGGTTAATGGCGGCCATGTTGCCGGGACGCGGACCAATCACAGCAAGCCGTGACGTATTTTCGTCACGGCTTGCTGTGATTGGTCCGCGGCCCGGCAACATGGCCGCCCTGACCAATCACAAGCCGGGACTTCGCGTAACCATGTAAAAGCGGGAATTTTAAACAAACAACGCTGCCGGTTCCTGCGCTGAGGTCCCGGCTGCGTCGGACAGGTGAGTATAGCGATATTTTTTATTTTAATTCTCTCTTTTACACATTTTAACAATGTTAAAATGTGTAAAAGAGAGAATTAAAATAAAATGTTGTTCCGATACCCGATACCCGATACCACAAGAGTATCGGAATCCCGGTATCGGAATTCCGATACAGCAAGTATCGGCCGATACCCGATACTTGCAGCATCGGAATGCTCAACACTACTGATGATATCAGAATGTGTGGGCCCCTGTCAGGTATATATTAGTGATGATATCAGAATGTATGGGCCCCTGTCAGGTATATATTAGTGATGGTATCAGAATGTACGGGCTCCTGTCAGGTATATATTAGTGATGATATCAGAATGTATGGGCTCCTGTCAGGTATATATTACTGATGATATCAGAATGTATGGGGCCCTGTCAGGTATATATTAGTGATGATATCAGAATGTATGGGCCCCTGTCAGGTATATATTAGTGATGGTATCAGAATGTACGGGCTCCTGTCAGGTATATATTAGTGATGATATCAGAATGTATGGGCTCCTGTCAGGTATATATTACTGATGATATCAGAATGTATGGGCCCCTGTCAGGTGTATATTACTGATGATATCAGAATGTGTGGGCCCCTGTCAGGTATATATTAGTGATGATATCAGAATGTATGGGCTCCTGTCAGGTATATATTACTGATGATATCAGAATGTATGGGCCCCTGTCAGGTGTATATTAGTGATGATATCAGAATGTACGGGCCTCTGTCAGGTATATATTAGTGATGGTATCAGAATGTATGGGCTCCTGTCAGGTATATATTAGTGATGATATCAGAATGTATGGGCCCCTGTCAGGTATATATTAGTGATGGTATCAGAATGTATGGGCTCCTGTCAGGTATATATTAGTGATGATATCAGAATGTATGGGCTCCTGTCAGGTATATATTAGTGATGATATCAGAATGTATGGGCCCCTGTCAGGTATATATTAGTGATGATATCAGAATGTATGGGCTCCTGTCAGGTATATATTAGTGATGGTATCAGAATGTATGGGCCCCTGTCAGGTATATATTAGTGATGATATCAGAATGTATGGGCTCCTGTCAGGTATATATTAGTGATGATATCAGAATGTGTGGGCCCCTGTCAGGTATATATTAGTGATGATATCAGAATGTACGGGCTCCTGTCAGGTATATATTAGTGATGATATCAGAATGTATGGGCCCCTGTCAGGTATATATTAGTGATGGTATCAGAATGTACGGGCTCCTGTCAGGTATATATTAGTGATGATATCAGAATGTATGGGCTCCTGTCAGGTATATATTAGTGATGATATCAGAATGTATGGGCTCCTGTCAGGTATATATTAGTGATGGTATCAGAATGTACGGGCTCCTGTCAGGTATATATTAGTGATGATATCAGAATGTATGGGCTCCTGTCAGGTATATATTAGTGATGGTATCAGAATGTATGGGCTCCTGTCAGGTATATATTAGTGATGATATCAGAATGTACGGGCCCCTGTCAGGTATATATTAGTGATGATATCAGAATGTACGGGCTCCTGTCAGGTATATATTACTGATGATATCAGAATGTGTGGGCCCCTGTCAGGTATATATTACTGATGATATCAGAATGTATGGGCCCCTGTCAGGTATATATTAGTGATGATATCAGAATGTATGGGCCCCTGTCAGGTATATATTACTGATGATATCAGAATGTATGGGCCCCTGTCAGGTGTATATTACTGATGATATCAGAATGTATGGGCTCCTGTCAGGTATATATTAGTGATGATATCAGAATGTATGGGCCCCTGTCAGGTATATATTAGTGATGATATCAGAATGTATGGGCCCCTGTCAGGTATATATTAGTGATGATATCAGAATGTATGGGCTCCTGTCAGGTATATATTAGTGATGGTATCAGAATGTATGGGCCTCTGTCAGGTATATATTACAGTAGTGATGATATCAGAATGTATGGGCTCCTGTCAGGTATATATTAGTGATGATATCAGAATGTATGGGCTCCTGTCAGGTATATATTAGTGATGGTATCAGAATGTATGGGCCTCTGTCAGGTATATATTACAGTAGTGATGATATCAGAATGTATGGGCTCCTGTCAGGTATATATTAGTGATGATATCAGAATGTATGGGCCCCTGTCAGGTATATATTAGTGATGATATCAGAATGTATGGGCCCCTGTCAGGTATATATTAGTGATGATATCAGAATGTATGGGCCCCTGTCAGGTATATATCAGTGATGGTATCAGAATGTATGGGCCCCTGTCAGGTATATATCAGTGATGATATCAGAATGTATGGGCCCCTGTCAGGTATATATTAGTGATGATATCAGAATGTATGGGCCCCTGTCAGGTATATATTACTGATGATATCAGAATGTATGGGCTCCTGTCAGGTATATATTAGTGATGATATCAGAATGTATGGGCCCCTGTCAGGTATATATTAGTGATGGTATCAGAATGTATGGGCCCCTGTCAGGTGTATATTAGTGATGATATCAGAATGTATGGGCTCCTGTCAGGTGTATATTAGTGATGATATCAGAATGTATGGGCTCCTGTCAGGTATATATTAGTGATGGTATCAGAATGTATGGGCCCCTGTCAGGTATATATTAGTGATGATATCAGAATGTATGGGCCCCTGTCAGGTATATATTAGTGATGATATCAGAATGTATGGGCCCCTGTCAGGTATATATTAGTTATGATATCAGAATGTATGGGCTCCTGTCAGGTATATATTAGTGATGATATCAGAATGTATGGGCTCCTGTCAGGTATATATTAGTGATGATATCAGAATGTATGGGCTCCTGTCAGGTATATATTAGTGATGATATCAGAATGTATGGGCCCCTGTCAGGTATATATTAGTGATGATATCAGAATGTATGGGCTCCTGTCAGGTATATATTAGTGATGATATCAGAATGTATGGGCCCCTGTCAGGTGTATATTACTGATGATATCAGAATGTACGGGCCCCTGTCAGGTATATATTAGTGATGATATCAGAATGTATGGGCTCCTGTCAGGTATATATTAGTGATGATATCAGAATGTATGGGCCCCTGTCAGGTGTATATTACTGATGATATCAGAATGTACGGGCCCCTGTCAGGTATATATTAGTGATGATATCAGAATGCATGGGCCCTGTCAGGTATATACTAGTGATGGTATCAGAATGTACGGGCCCCTGTCAGGTATATATTAGTGATGATATCAGAATGTATGGGCCCCTGTCAGGTATATATTAGTGATGGTATCAGAATGTATGGGCCCCTGTCAGGTATATATTAGTGATGATATCAGAATGTATGGGCCCCTGTCAGGTATATATTAGTGATGATATCAGAATGTATGGGCCCCTGTCAGGTATATATTAGTGATGGTATCAGAATGTATGGGCCCCTGTCAGGTATATATTAGTGATGATATCAGAATGTATGGGCCCCTGTCAGGTATATATTAGTGATGATATCAGAATGTATGGGCCCCTGTCAGGTATATATTAGTGATGATATCAGAATGTATGGGCCCCTGTCAGGTATATATTAGTGATGATATCAGAATGTATGGGCCCCTGTCAGGTATATATTAGTGATGGTATCAGAATGTATGGGCCCCTGTCAGGTATATATTAGTGATGATATCAGAATGTATGGGCCCCTGTCAGGTATATATTAGTGATGATATCAGAATGTATGGGCCACTGTCAGGTATATATTAGTGATGATATCAGAATGTATGGGCCCCTGACAGGTATATATTAGTGATGATATCAGAATGTATGGGCCCCTGTCAGGTATATACTAGTGATGGTATCAGAATGTACGGGCCCCTGTCAGGTATATATTAGTGATGATATCAGAATGTATGGGCCCCTGTCAGGTATATATTAGTGATGGTATCAGAATGTATGGGCCCCTGTCAGGTATATATTAGTGATGATATCAGAATGTATGGGCTCCTGTCAGGTGTATATTAGTGATGATATCAGAATGTATGGGCCCCTGTCAGGTATATATTAGTGATGATATCAGAATGTATGGGCTCCTGTCAGGTATATATATTAGTGATGATATCAGAATGTACGGGCCCCTGTCAGGTATATATTAGTGATGGTATCAGAATGTACGGGCCCCTGTCAGGTATATATTAGTGATGATATCAGAATGTATGGGCCCCTGTCAGGTATATATTAGTGATGATATCAGAATGTATGGGCCCCTGTCAGGTATATATTAGTGATGTATCAGAATGTATGGGCCCCTGTCAGGTATATATTAGTGATGATATCAGAATGTATGGGCTCCTGTCAGGTATATATTAGTGATGATATCAGATTGTATGGGCCCCTGTCAGGTATATATTATTGTATAGACTGTATGGGCCCCTGTCAGGTATATATTAGTGATGATATCAGATTGTATGGGCCCCTGTCAGGTATATATTATTGTAGATATAGACTGTATGGGCTCCTGTCAGGTATATATTAGTGATGATATCAGAATGTATGGGCCCCTGTCAGGGATATACTAGTGATGGTATCAGAATGTACGGGCCCCTGTCAGGTATATATTAGTGATGATATCAGAATGTATGGGCCCCTGTCAGGTATATATTACTGATGGTATCAGAATGTATGGGCTCCTGTCAGGTATATATTACTGATGGTATCAGAATGTATGGGCCCCTGTCAGGTATATATTAGTGATGATATCAGAATGTATGGGCCCCTGTCAGGTATATATTACTGATGATATCAGAATGTATGGGCCCCTGTCAGGTATATATTAGTGATGGTATCAGAATGTATGGGCTCCTGTCAGGTATATATTAGTGATGGTATCAGAATGTATGGGCCCCTGTCAGGTATATATTAGTGATGGTATCAGAATGTATGGGCCCCTGTCAGGTATATATTAGTGATGATATTAGAATGTATGGGCCCCTGTCAGGTATATATTAGTGATGATATCAGAATGTGTGGGCCCCTGTCAGGTATATATTAGTGATGATATCAGAATGTATGGGCTCCTGTCAGGTATATATTAGTGATGATATCAGAATGTATGGGCTCCTGTCAGGTATATATTAGTGATGATATCAGAATGTATGGGCCCCTGTCAGGTATATATTAGTGATGATATCAGAATGTATGGGCTCCTGTCAGGTATATATTAGTGATGTATCAGAATGTATGGGCCCCTGTCAGGTATATATTAGTGATGATATCAGAATGTATGGGCCCCTGTCAGGTATATATTAGTGATGATATCAGAATGTATGGGCCCCTGTCAGGTATATATTAGTGATGTATCAGAATGTATGGGCCCCTGTCAGGTATATATTAGTGATGATATCAGAATGTATGGGCCCCTGTCAGGTATATATTAGTGATGGTATCAGAATGTATGGGCCCCTGTCAGGTATATATTAGTGATGGTATCAGAATGTATGGGCCCCTGTCAGGTATATATTAGTGATGATATCAGAATGTATGGGCCCCTGTCAGGTATATATTAGTGATGATATCAGAATGTGTGGGCTCCTGTCAGGTATATATTAGTGATGATATCAGATTGTATGGGCCCCTGTCAGGTATATATTATTGTAGATATAGACTGTATGGGCCCCTGTCAAGTATATATGCTGCGATTGTTCTCGTATGCTGATTCGGCATGAAAAAATAATCACAGATGTGATCTTCCCCATAGTTTAACACTGGTCCGAGTGCCATGCGATGCTTTCTCACATAGCGCTCGTCCGTATTCTACGCTAGTGTGACCCCGGCCTTAAACTTATGAAGCGACACAGACCACCTGCAGTTCAGCCATCATCAATATTTAAATTACAAGTTTTTCACCATCCAAAAAAATCCTAATTTTAACCTAGTTCCATAGGTTTCTTAAGGGGAACCTGTCACCAGGTTTTCTCCATATATAGTACAACCAGCACCTCTATGCCCTTATACACACCCTTCTATGGTGCTGTACATACCGTATATACTCGAGTATAAGCCGAAATTTTCAGCCCACTTTTTTGGGCTGAAAGTGACCCCCTCGGCTTATACTCGAGTCATGGTGGGCGGGGGAGAGGCGGCTGTCACATACTCACCTGATCCTGGCGTGGTCCCTGCATGTCCGATGGTCTCCGGGCAGCTCTTCCTGTGTTCAGCGGTCACATAATACTTTAATGAGCAGTACGTGACCGCTGAACATAGGAAGACGCTGCCGGCTCCCAGAGACCATCTGACAGTGAGAAGCTGCCAGGGACCGCGCCGGGAGCAGGCGAGTATGACGGGGGAGGTAAGCATTGCGCGATATTCACCTCTCCCTGTTCCACCGCTGTGTGCCGCTCGGTCTTCCGTCCTCTGGCTGTGACTGTTCAGGTGAGAGGGCGCGATGACGTAGTTAGTGTGCACGCCGCCCTCTTCCTGAACAGTCAGTGCAGAGGATGGAAGACAGAGCAGCGCGCAGCGGTGGAAGGTGACTATCGCAAGTTCCGGGGGTCTGAGCGAAGGGAGGTATGTGATTTTTTTTATTTTAATCGCAGCAACAGCATATGGGGAATAATGTGTGGAGCATCATATGGGGCATAATGTGTGGAGCATCTCATGGGGCATAATGCATGGAGCATCTCATGGGGCATAATGTATGGAGCATCTCATGGGGCATAATGCATGGAGCATCTCATGGGGCATAATGTGTGGAGCATCTCATGGGGCATAATGTATGGAGCATCTCATGGGGCATAATGTATGGAGCATCTCATGGGGCATAATGTATGGAGCATCTCATGGGGCATAATGCATGGAGCATCTCATGAGGCATAATGTATGGAGCATCTCATGGGGCATAATGTATGGAGCATCTCATGGGGCATAATGTATGGAGCATCTCATGGGGCATAATGCATGGAGCATCTCATGGGGCATAATGTATGGAGCATCTCATGGGGCATAATGTGTGGAGCATCTCATGGGGCATAATCTATGGAGCATTTTATGGGGCATAATCTATGGAGCATCTTATGGGGCCATCAACCTTTATGCAGCATTGTATGGGGCAAAAGTTTCTATGGAGCATCTCATGGGGCCATTATTAACATTTGTGCAGCATTATATGGGGCATATTTTAATATGGAGCATCTTATGGGGCGTATTTTGTATGGAGCATCTTGTGGGGCCATCATGAACTGTATGGAGCATTATATGGGGCCCCTAATTCAATATGGATATTCAAAAAACACTTAACCTACTGATGTCTCAATTAATTTTACTTTTATTGGTATCTATTTTTATTTTGGAAATTTACCGGTAGCTGCTGCATTTTCCACCCTAGGCTTATACTCGAGTCCGTAAGTTTTCCCAGTTTTTTGTGGAAAAATTAGGGGGGTGTCGGCTTTGCTCGGGTCGGCTTCTACTCGAGTATATACGGTATGTCCCTAAGCCAATGTGCATAATGTAAATAACTTCTTATACTCACCTACGGGGCAGTTCGGTGTTAAGTTTGGCGCTGGTCTTCATCCGGCGCAGTCCTTCCCGTAGATGATGTGTTCTACATCATCCACACAACCTCCCTCATCACGCTTCTGTGCAGGAACAGTTCTCTGCCGAGCACAAAGCAAAGTACTGCAAAGGGCAGAAAGAAGTGCGCTTGCACAGGAGCGCGATGGAAGACACCGTGTGGATGACATAGGATGCCTCATCGACTCAAAGAAAGAAGGATGGTGATAGAAGAGAAGGCACCGGATTAAGACTAGCGAAGCCCATTGGATGGGGCTAGGCAAGTCTAATATGCCACTATCTTAAGGGCATACAGATAGTGGTTGTGCTTTATAAAATGCTGTATATAAGGGTATACAGGCAGTGGGCCAACTATATATACACAGCAGTCTAGAATGCTGTATATAAGGGCATATAGATGGTGGTCGCACTTTATATGGGGGGGGCAGAAACAATGATTGAATACCCTGTAGTAAGTAAACGGCTATAGTGCAAGAAAATATAGGGTACTTAGTTAACACTTTTTGTTGATTAAAAAAAATTGCAAAAGCAATCCCATCACTTCATGGTGAACCTAATTGGGACAGTCCTAACTAATATTAAAAACCTTAATATACACTGCTCAAAAATATAAAGGGAACACTAAAATCCTACATCCTAGATATCACTGAATGAAATATTCCAGTTGTAAATCTTTATTCATTACATAGTGGAATGTGTTGAGAACAATAAAACCTAAAAAAGAACAACGTAAATCACAACTAATATAGCACAGAGGTCTGGAGTTGGAATGATGATCAAAATCAAAGTGGAAAATGAAGTTATAGGCTGATCCAACTTCAGTGGAAATGCCTCAAGGCAAGGAAATGATGCTCAGTTGTGTGTGTGGCCTCCACGTGCGTGCATGATCTCCCTACAATGCCTGGGCATGCTCCTAATGAGGCTGTGGATGTTATCCTGAGGGATGTCCTCTCAGACCTGGAATAAAGCATCCGCCAACTCCTGGCCAGTCTGTGGTGCAACGTGACATTGGTGGATGGAGCAAGACATGATGTCCCAGATGTGCGCGATAGGATTCAGGGCTAGTGGATGGGCAGGCCAGTCCTTAGCATCAATGCCTTCATCTTGCAGGAACTGCTGACACACTCCAGCCACATGAGGTCTGGCATTGTCCTGCATCAGAAGGAACCTAGGGCCCAATGCACCAGCATATGGTCTCACAAGGGGTCGGAGGATCTCATCTCGGTACTTAATGACAGTCAGGCTACCTTTGGCGAGCACATGGAGGGCTGTGCGGCCCTCCAAAGAAATGCCACCCCACACCATTACTGACCCACTGCCAAACCAGTCATGCTGAAGGATGTAGCAGGCAGCAGATCGCTCTCCACGGCGTCTCCAGACTGTCACGTCTGTCACATGTGCTCAGTGTGAACCTGCTTTCATCTGTGAAGAGCACAGGGCGCCGTGAATTTGCCAATCCTGGTGCTCTGTGGCAAATGCGAAGCATCCTGCACAGTGTTGGGCTGTGAGCACAACTCCCAACTGCGGTCGTCAGGCACTCAGACCATCCTCGGAGTTGGTTTCTAACTGTTTGTGCAGACACATGCACACTTGTGGCCTGCTGGAGGTCATTTTGCAGGGCTCTGGCAGTGTTCCTCCTTGCACAGAGGCTAAGGTAGCAGTCTTGCTGCTGCGTTGTTGCCCTCCTACAGCCCCCTCCACGTCTCCATGTAAATAGTATATACCTGCTGTATGTCATCTCCTCGTGTATATTGTATATACCAATGTGTCATCGCCCCTGTATATAGTATATACCTGCTGTATGTCATCTCCTCTTTTATATAGTATATACCTGTATGTCAGCTGCTCCTGTATATAGTATATACCTGTATGTCATCTCCTCCTGTATATAGTATATACCTGTGTCATCATATACACATACACAGTACAGACCAAATGTTTGGACACACCTCATTTAAAGACTTTTCTGTATTTTCATGACTATGAAAATTGTACATTCACACTGAAGGCATCAAAACTATGAATTAATACATGTGGAATTATATACTTAACAAAAAAAAGTGTAAGACAACTGAAAATATGTCTTATATTCTAGGTTCTTCAAAGTAGCCACCTTTTGCTTTGATGACTGCTTTGCACTCTTGGCATTCTCTTGATGAGCTTCAAGAGGTAGTCACCGGAAATGGTCTTCCAACAATCTTGAAGGAGTTCCCAGAGATGCTTAGCACATGTTGGCCCTTTTGCCTTCATTCTGCGGTCCAGCTCTCCCCAAACCATCTCGATTGGGTTAAGGTCTGGTGACTGTGGAGGCCAGGTCATCTGGCGTAGAACCCCATCACTCTCCTTCTTGGTCAAATAGCCCTTACACAGCCTGGAGGTGTGTTTGGGGTCATTGTCCTGTTGAAAAATAAATGATGGTCCAACTAAAAGCAAACCGGATGGAATAGCATGCCGCTGCAAGATGCTGTGGTAGCCATGCTGGTTCAGTATGCCTTCAATTTTGAATGAATCCCCAACAGTGTCACCAGCAAAGCACCCCCACACCATCACACCTCCTCCTCCATGCTTCACGGTGGGAACCAGGCATGTAGAGTCCATCCATTCACCTTTTCTGTGTTGCACAAAGACACGGTGGTTGGAACCAAAGATCTCAAATTTGGACTCATCAGACCAAAGCAGAGATTTCCACTGGTCTAATGTCCATTCCTTGTGTTCTTTAGCCCAAACAAGTCTCTTCTGCTTGTTGCCTGTCCTTAGCAGTGGTTTCCTAGCAGCTATTTTACCATGAAGGCCTGCTGCACAAAGTATTCCTCTTAACAGTTGTTGTAGAGATGTGTCTGCTGCTAGAACTCTGTGTGGCATTGACCTGGTCTCTAATCTGAGCTGCTGTTAACCTGCGATTTCTGAGGCTGGTGACTCGGATAAACTTATCCTCAGAAGCAGAGGTGATTCTTGGTCTTCCTTTCCTGGGGTGGTCCTCAAGTGAGCCAGTTTCTTCGTAGCACTTAATGGTTTTTGCCACTGCACTTGGGGACACTTTCAAAGTTTTCCCAATTTTTCGGACTAACTGACCTTCATTTCTTATAATGATGGCCACTCGTTTTCCTTTACTTAGAATTTGTATTATGGCAAGAAGAAAGCAGCTAACAGTCTATTCAGTAGCAAAAAGAAAAAAAAGAGCATGAACCGCACATCCCAAAATCATACGTTGATCTAAAGCCGCTAGGCAAAAATTTAAATACTGAACATGAGGTTTTCAGTTTAACATTCTGATCAGACTGTATGAAGCCCACTGCCCCTTCACGACAAACCTCGTAGTGGGTCCTAACGCCCTAACGGAGCGGAGCCGTGCGGCGACCACCGCGGCAGCGGCCATGCACCACCAGTAGGACTATCAGCTGTGTATCCACCAGACTTCTGCACAACACAACTGATGGTCCCAACCCCATTTATAAGGCAAAAAATCCCACTTATTAAACCTGACAGGGCACACCTGTGAAGTGAAAACCATTCCCGGTGACTACCTCTTGCAGCTCATCAAGAGAATGCCAAGAGTGTCGAAAGCAGTCATCAAAGCAAAA
Source organism: Ranitomeya variabilis (assembly GCF_051348905.1). Lineage (NCBI taxonomy): Eukaryota > Metazoa > Chordata > Amphibia > Anura > Dendrobatidae > Ranitomeya > Ranitomeya variabilis. The sequence goes on along the minus strand of NC_135232.1, from coordinate 2,121,239 downwards.
CACCAAGGTTACTTACTGGTAGCCGGTTTTTCCGGAACCCATGACGGCACACCTGAGAGAGGGGATCCGCCCAGTCAGGACAGGAAACCCTACTGAAAATAAAAGGTCGGTACCTCTCTGTCGCTTCAGTTGGTTTTCAGAGCATGAGAGGCCCCCCTGGTTAGTACACATGGCAATCCAACACCACATTATATTAACTAAACACACCCAAAACAATAGTGCACACCGAAGGGGTGATAAAGGGGGGGAATATACGGGTGCCGTCATGGGTTCCGGAAAAACCGGCTACCAGTAAGTAACCTTGGTGTTTTCCCTTCCCCCATGACGGCACACCTGAGAGACTTTTGTAGAATGAAACCTTAGGGAGGGACCACCGCTTGTAGCACCCTTCTACCAAAGGTTAGGTCAGCAGAGGAAGAAAGATCTAGCCGGTAGTGCTTGAAAAAAGTTGAGGGTGAGGACCAGGTAGCGGCCTTGCAAATTTGATCGATTGATACCTCAGCCTTTTCTGCCCAGGAGGTAGCCACGGCTCTGGTGGAGTGAGCCTTGATGCCTTCAGGAACCGGAGTGCCACCCGCAGAGTAGGATAAACTAATGGCCTCCCTAATCCATCTAGCAATAGTACTTTTAGCTACCCCACACCCTCTTTTGCTTCCCTGAAAAGATACGAATAGGGTTTGGTCTTTCCTCCACTGACTAGTCATAGATACAGTGGGGCAAAAAAGTATTTAGTCAGTCAGCAATAGTGCAAGTTCCACCACTTAAAAAGATGAGAGGCGTCTGTAATTTACATCATAGGTAGACCTCAACTATGGGAGACAAACTGAGAAAAAAAATCCAGAAAATCACATTGTCTGTTTTTTTAACATTTAATTTGCATATTATGGTGGAAAATAAGTATTTGGTCAGAAACAAAATTTCATCTCAATACTTTGTAAAATATCCTTTGTTGGCAATGACAGAGGTCAAACGTTTTCTGTAAGTCTTCACAAGGTTGCCACACACTGTTGTTGGTATGTTGGCCCATTCCTCCATGCAGATCTCCTCTAGAGCAGTGATGTTTTTGGCTTTTCGCTTGGCAACACGGACTTTCAACTCCCTCCAAAGGTTTTCTATAGGGTTGAGATCTGGAGACTGGCTAGGCCACTCCAGGACCTTGAAATGCTTCTTACGAAGCCACTCCTTCGTTGCCCTGGTGGTGTGCTTTGGATCATTGTCATGTTGAAAGACCCAGCCACGTTTCATCTTCAATGCCCTTGCTGATGGAAGGAGGTTTGCACTCAAAATCTCACGATACATGGCCCCATTTATTCTTTCATGTACCCGGATCAGTCGTCCTGGCCCCTTTGCAGAGAAACAGCCCCAAAGCATGATGTTTCCACCACCATGCTTTACAGTAGGTATGGTGTTTGATGGATGCAACTCAGTATTCTTTTTCCTCCAAACACGACAAGTTGTGTTTCTACCAAACAGTTCCAGTTTGGTTTCATCAGACTATAGGACATTCTCCCAAAACTCCTCTGGATCATCCAAATGCTCTCTAGCAAACTTCAGATGGGCCCGGACATGTACTGGCTTAAGCAGTGGGACACGTCTGGCACTGCAGGATCTGAGTCCATGGTGGCGTAGTGTGTTACTTATGGTAGGCCTTGTTACATTGGTCCCAGCTCTCTGCAGTTCATTCACTAGGTCCCCCCGCGTGGTTCTGGGATTTTTGCTCACCGTTCTTGTGATCATTCTGACCCCACGGGGTGGGATTTTGCGTGGAGCCCCAGATCGAGGGAGATTATCAGTGGTCTTGTATGTCTTCCATTTTCTAATTATTGCTCCCACTTGATTTCTTCACTCCAAGCTGGTTGGCTATTGCAGATTCAGTCTTCCCAGTCTGGTGCAGGGCTACAATTTTGTTTCTGGTGTCCTTTGACAGCTCTTTGGTCTTCACCATAGTGGAGTTTGGAGTCAGACTGTTTGAGGGTGTGCACAGGTGTCTTTTTATACTGATAACAAGTTTAAACAGGTGCCATTACTACAGGTAATGAGGGGAGGAAAGAGGAGCCTCTTAAAGAAGAAGTTACAGGTCTGTGAGAGCCAGAAATCTTGATTGTTTGTTTCTGACCAAATACTTATTTTCCACCATAATATGCAAATTAAATGTTAAAAAAACAGACAGTGATTTTCTGGATTTTTTTTACTCAGTTTGTCTCCCATAGTTGAGGTCTACCTATGATGTAAATTACAGACGCCTCTCATCTTTTTAAGTGGTGGAACTTGCACTATTGCTGACTGACTAAATACTTTTTTGCCCCACTGTATGTATTGTAACATAGATCTCACATCTAACATGTGGAACTTTTGTTCCTCTGGATTTTTAGGATTACTACAGAATGATGGTAAAGTAATCTCTTGACTCCTATGGAACTTTTGAACCACCTTGGGGAGATAAGCCGGGTCTGGTCTTAGAACAATCCTGTCATCAAAAACCTGAGTATAAGGAGGGCATATTGACAGGACCTGTAAATCACTTACCCTACGTGCCGATGTTAAGGCTACTAGTAAAACTGTTTTAAGGGTAAGTAACTTAGGTGATAACTCCTGCAAGGGCTCAAAAGGCTGTTTAGTTAGGGCTTCTAAGACTAAATTTAGATCCCAAGGAGGGATTTTTGGGATAACGACCGGCCGAGATCTACTACAAGATTTTATGAATCGTGAGACCCATCTATTTGAGGCAAGATTACAATTATATAGGGCCCCCAAGGCTGAAACCTGAACTTTAAGGGTGCTGGTTGCTAACCCAAGATGTAATCCTGCTTGCAGAAACTCTAGGATAGGACCTACTGGAGCCACCTCCCCCAAAGGTTCACCCAGGAATTCAAGAAATTTTTTCCATGTCCTACCATAGATCCTAGAGGCTATGGGTTTTCTGCTTTTCAACAGGGTAAAGATTAACCCTGGTGAGAATCCTTGGCGACTTAGTAACGCCCTCTCAAATTCCAAGCTGCGAGATGGAAGCCCTTCACCTGAGAGTGGGTTACTGGGCCCTGGGTTAGCAGGTCCGGAACCTCTGGCAGAATCCATGGGTCTGTTACCGACATCGGCCTTAGAAGGGAGAACCATGGTCTCCTTGGCCAAAAAGGAGCTATGAAGATGATTTTTGCCTGATCCTCTCTGATCTTCCGGATCACAGCTGGAATCATCACTATCGGGGGGAACGCGTAGGCCAGAGAAAACTTCCAGGGTAGCAGTAGGGCATCTACTGCGAAGGGATGTTCTCTTGGATTCAAGGAGCAGAACTTTCTGACTTTTCTGTTGTGAGAGTTGGCAAACAAGTTTATCTCTGGTGTGCCCCAGGCTTGGACTATTTGTTGAAATATCTGGGGGTTTAAGGACCATTCCCCCTGCCTTAAGCCTCTGCGACTCAGGAAGTCCGCTTGAGTGTTTTCTATGCCTTTGATGTGCAACGCCGACAGATGACAGGTGTTGTTCTGCTAGTTGAAAGAGTAGATTTGATGCATTCATGAGGCCTTTGGATCTCGTCCCCCCCTGATGATTGACATACGCCACCACTGCTCGATTGTCCGTCAGGATTCGAGTATGGCGACCCCGAAGTAAAGGAAGAAAATGTCTTAGGGATTTCTCCACTGCCCATAGCTCTTTTTCGTTTGATCCATAGTTTTTCTCTCGTATGGACCAGGTCCCTTGTACAGAGTGAGACCTCAGGTGAGCCCCCCAACCTGTACCGCTTGTGTCGGTCGTGATGATGTCTATGACCGGATTTTTCCACCGGACCCCCATTGTCAGGTGGTTTTTCACCGTCCACCAAACTAGGGAATCCCTTACGCCCAGAGAGAGACACAGATTTCCTTCTAAATGCCCTCTTAACAGTTTTTGAGCTGAGAGAACTTCCCACTGTAGTTGTCTTAGGTGGAATTGTGCCCATCCTACCGCCGGAATACACGGTGTTAACGAGCCTAGTAGGGACATCGCCTTTCTCAGAGTCATTGTTGGCTGGCGTATTGCTGTACTGGCCAGGTTTATTATCTTGTCTACTTTGTTTTCTGGAAGGAGGCAGAGCTGACGTTCGGAGTCCAGTATTAACCCCAGGAAGGACTGTAATTTTACTGGCAGTAGTCTTGACTTGGGGATATTTATTAACCAGCCCAGCTCCACTAGAGTTGATGTTACTACTGATACTTGATGAGTGCAGTGGGACTCTGACCTTCCTATTACAAAGAAATCGTCCAGATATGGGACGATGACTACATCCCGGGACCGGAGGTACGACATTACTTCCATTACCTTGGTGAAAACCCTGGGAGCTGTAGACAGACCGAATGGAAGGGCTGTGTATTGATAATGCTTTATTTGATTCTGAATATAAAGAGCTACTCTCAAGTATTTCTGATATTCTGATGTATTGGTATATGGTAATATTCATCCTTCAAGTCTATTACTGCCATGAAGCAGTGTTGGAAAAGAAGTTTTATGGTCGTATTTATAGACTCCATCTTGAAAGAGTAGTTCTCTATAGATTGGTTGAGTTTTCTTAGGTTTATAATAGTTCTCCAAGAACCATCCAGTTTTTGGATTAAGAAGAGGGGGGAGTAAAACCCGTCTCCTTCCTCCCGAACCGGGACCTCCTGAAGAACCTTTTTGTGGATAAGTCCCAAGACTTTGGTTTCTAGGGCAGATTGTTCCTGCTGGGACTTTCTTCGGGGAGTTATTATAAAGTTTCGTCTGGGTGGACAGATGAATTTTATTTTGAGGCCGTCTCTGATAATATTTATGACCCAGGTACTGGGGGAGATAATTGTTATGGACCTGGTGGTTAGGAGCACCAGGAATGACCTGATGGTAAAACAATGAGACAGGACAAGCTCTGGGAAGTGGGAGCTCTGCTGACCGCAAACCCTAATCATATCACACACACTAGAAATAGCCGTGGAGCGTGCCTGACTCTGCCTAGACGCCTCTTCACAGCCTAAGAGCTAACTACCCCTAAAGATGGGAAATAAAGCCTCACCTTGCCTCAGAGAAATTCCCCAAAGGAAAAGGCAGCCCCCCACATGTATTGACGGTGAGTTAACAGGAAAGTCACAAACACAGGAATGAAACAGGTTTTAGCAAAGGAGGCCAGTCTTCACTAAACAGACAGAGGATAGGAAAGGAATCTTTGCGGTCAACACAAAACCTACAAAAAACCACGCAGAGTGTGCAAAAAGACCCCCGCACCGACTCACGGTGCGGTGGTGCCACTCTGCATCCCAGAGCTTCCAGCTAGCAAGGCAATATCATGATAGCAAGCTGGACTAGAACTTAGCAAATACAAAATGAACAGCAAATGAACTAGCAGGAACTTAGCTTCTGCTGGAGTAGTCAGGTCATCAGAAAGATCCAAGAGAGATCTGAACCAATACTAAGACATCGACAGCTGGCATGAAGTAACGATCTGAGTGGAGTTAAATAGAAAAACCAGCCTAGAAATAAACGAGAGCAGCTGAGGAAGAAACCTCAAGAACTAGTAGCTCCACTCACAGCCACCAGAGGGAGTCCACAAACAGAACTCGCCGAAGTACCATTCATGACCACCGGAGGGAGTTCGAGAATGGAATTGACAACAGATATTTACCCAGGCCGGAAAGAAGAGGGAGAGTCATCCTCCCACTTCTGGCGTAATGTCATTGGGGGGATTTTTTTGCCGATGTAGAGGGCCCTTTAAACATATAGCCCGATCCTCTCTTATCCCTAAAGTCCCAGTTTTTTCTCTCCCCTGGGGGGCGACCTCTATTATATCTTCTCCTCCGAAAAAAAGGGTTTTTGGAATCTTTAGGGATATTGGGAAATACTTTCTTTTTATCTCCTGCATGTTCCAGGATCTCTTCAAGTTTTTTCCCAAAGAGAAGTTGGCCGTCACATGGAATGGAGCACAGCTTGTGTTTAGATGGCAAATCCCCTGGACAACCTTTGAGCCAAAGGGCTCTTCTTGCCACATTAGACAAGCTCGCTGCTCTGGCGGTTAGTCTTGCGGAATCCGCAGAAGAGTCTGCTAAAAAGGCTGCTGCTCCTTGCAGTAAGGATATATTGGCAAGGATGTCGGTTCTGGGTACTTTGTCCCTTAGCTGATCCTCTATATGCTGTAGCCAGACCATTAGAGCACGAGCCGTACATGTTCCAGCAATCGCTGGCTTCAGGCCCCCCGCTGAGGCTTCCCAGATATGCCTCAGAAAACCATCTGCTTTTTTATCAAGCGGGTCTCTAAGAACACCCGAGTCTTCTAATGGAAGGGATGATCTTTTTAGACATTTGGCTACTGCTCCGTCAATTTTTGGGACCTTTTCCCAGGGTTCAGAGTCTTTATCCTCAAAGGGATATCTCCTTTTGGATGAAGAGGGTAAAGAACCCATTTTTTCAGGTCTTTTCCACTCTTTCTCAATTAATGCTTTTATTTTTGTATTAACCGGAAACGTGCGTTTCCTCCTCTCTTCTAAACCACCAAACATGACATCTTCTAGTGACCTAGGGGTCTTCTCCTCCTTAAGACCCATTGCAGATCTAACTGCTTTGACTAATTTGTCCACGTCCTCAGTTGGAAAGCATGGACGACCTCCTGAATCACTGTCCGAGGAGGAACCTGAAGAGTGGACCGAGGCCGGGGAAGTAGAGGGAGAACGGGATGTTTTATGACTCCCCTGTCTCTGAGAGGCATCCGACTCTGTAGACGCCTTACGGCTTCTCCCTCTCGGTTCGTTAAGGGCCAATTTCAAGGAGTCTATTATTTCAGCCTGTATTATGGCTTTAAGGCTAGTGGCGAAATTAGGGGTCTTCTATTGTATCGTCTTACTAATGCAGTTAGCACAGAGATTCTTCTGATACTGAACTGCAAGTGGGTCTTTGCAAAGGGCACACTCTCGGTTCTTTGTTTTACCGCTAGCTTTCCTGGACCCCTAGTGATCAAAACAGAGAAAATGGACCCTGTTACCATAAGGGATACATTCACGTAGATCACTCACCACCACCGACAATCAAGGGTACCGATTTTGGAGGCTGGACAGATGCATGTGAAGCGTCCCTCCTGGACGCCGACGAATCTTGCCGGACAGAACGACCACTGTTCCTACCACTTGAGCGGCTGCTCCTGGTATACTGGTGGCTCGGCAAGGCATCTGGTGAGAGCTCCTGCTGCTGCTGTGAAGGTGGCTGCTGCTGCTGCTCCTGTTGTCCTACTTCCATGGTGAAGTGTTGAACATGAGCACGTCTTCTGTGGTCCAGCACCCTTTTATGGGGGGACCACTGCACTCCCCGCCTCGTTCGGTGCCCAATAGTGGCCCCTCCCCTTCTCTGCCATGCCGCCGGAGTCGTTTTTTCACCGGCCGGCGTTTCTTCATGGGCGCCGCCATCTTGGATCCGGCGCCTGCTCCTGACGTCACACGGGCACGCCCATTCCAAGCGTGCCTGGCGTGTGACGTCAGATGAGCGACCCGGAAGCGGCCGCCGCGCCTGGACGCCGGCAGAGAGGGGAGAGCGGCGTGGCAGCCATGGAAGGAACCCGGTCCTCCAACCATGCTGCACAACGCCTGCACGGACGCAGCGACCCGGGGGACCTGCGGACGGTGCCTCCAGGACCTGAACCTCCGACGCACAGGCGCTGCCTGTTCTTCCACGCCGGGACGGGACCTGGGTAAGTCAAACCGCCGTGTTCAGCACAAGGGTCCCTGTCAGGACAGGAAACCCAACTGAAGAGGTACCGCCCTTTTATTTTCAGTAGGGTTTCCTGTCCTGACTGAGCGGATCCCCTCTCTCAGGTGTGCCGTCATGGGGGAATTGAAAAGGTGTCTACTTTGAAGAACCTAGAATATAAGACATAATTTCATTTGTTTCACACTTTTTTGTTAAGTATATAATTCCACATGTGGTAATTCATAGTTTTGATGCCTTCAGTGTGAATGTACAATTTTCAGTCATGAAAATACAGAAAAATCTTTAAATGAGAAGGTGTGTCCAAACTTTTGGTCTGTAGTGTATCTCTTTAGATTTTATATACACCTATACTGTGTGTATATATCTATTCTATTGTAACCTGTCAGTGTGATTTTACTGTACACTGCACCTGAATTGTCGGCCTTTCAAAGGACACCGTTGCGTATTTCTCTCAAGTCACACTGATGGCCCGTGTGGTGTGAGTTTTTCTTGCACAAGTAGACTTTCATTGGCGAGTCTCGGCTGATATATACGGTGCAAATCACAGCATACTGCAATTTCACTCGCACATATAATACGGCCGTGAAAAAAAAAAAAAAGTGATGGGAGACTAACATTGGTCTGAGGGCTATGCGATTTTTTTTCTCGCATAGCACTCGTCCGTTTTCCTCTCTAGTGTGACTCCGGCCTTAAAGGGAAAATCATTCAAAATTTCTATTTTTTAAAATTTGTAAAATTTCTGATTTTTTACAAAATAAAGCAAAACATAATAACCCAAGTGTACCATTATCATAAAGTCTAATATGTCACGAAAAAAAAACAAAAAAAACTCAAAATCAATGGGATGTTGAGGCATTCCAGAGTTATTACTATATAAAGTGACACTGGTCAGATTTTAAAAAATTGGCCCCGCCACAAAGGGGCTAAGAGCTTGTACATGTGAACATTGTTTCAAAGGTGGCTTACCTGTCTCAGGCAGGTTTCACACCAGCGTTCGGCAGCCTTCTTCCTCCGTTAAGCCCCGCCCACTGCTGCACCTCTTCCTTCAGCTCCTCCTAAGTCTGCAGGCGTCCCCCATCTAACATTGGGTACACAGGCATGCCTCATTTTGAAGATGCGCTGAACTGCGTGGAATGCAACATGTTGCATTGTATTGCGGTCGGCGCAGCATTAAAAACGCATGCGGAGACATCCGCTTGGCCTGCGTGCCCAATATTAACCCCTTCACCCCGCGGCCCTTTTTCGTTTTTGTGTTTTCGTTTTTCGCTCCCCTCCTTCCCAGAGCCATAACTTTTTTATTTTTCCGTCAATATGGCCATGTGAGGGCTTATTTTTTGCGGGACAAGTTGTACTTTTGAACGACATCATTGGTTTTACCATGTCGTGTACTAGAAAACGGGAAAAAAATTCCAAGTGCGGTGAAATTGCAAAAAAAGTGCAATCCCACACTTGTTTTTTTTTTTTTTTTTTTGCTAGGTTCACTAAATGCTAAAACTATCCTGCCATTATGATTCTCTAGGTCATTACGAGTTCATAGACACCTAACATGACTAGGTTATTTTTTATCTAAGTGGTGAAAAAAAATTCCAAACTTTGAAAAAAAAAAAAAAAAGTGCCATTTTCCGATACTCGTAGCGTCTCTATTTTTCGTGATCTGGGGTCGGGTGAGGGCTTATTTTTTGCGTGCCGAGCTGATGTTTTTAATGATACCATTTTGGTGCAGATACGTTCTTTTGATCGCCCGTTATTGCATTTTAACGCAATGTCGCGGCGACCAAAAAAAACGTAATTCTGGCGTTTCGGATTTTTTTCTCGCTACGCTGTTTAGCAATCAGGTTAATGCTTTTTTTTAATTGATAGATCGGGCGATTCTGAACGCGGCGATACCAAATATGTGTAGGTTTGTTTGTTTTTTTATTGTTTTATTTAGGATGGGGCGAAAGGGAGGTGATTTAAACTTTTATATTTTTAATATTTTTTTCACATTGTTAAAAACTTTTTTTTTTTCACTTTTGCCATGCTTCTATAGCCTCCATGGGAGGCTAGAAGCAGGCACAGCCCGATCGGCTCTGCTACATAACAGCGATCATCAGATCGCTGTTATGTAGCTGAAATGCAGGTGTGCTGTGAGCGCCGACCACAGGGGGCGCTCACAGCAGGCCGGCATCAGTAACCATAGAGATCTCAAGGACTTCTATGGTTACCTTCCTGATGCATCGCCGACCCCCGATCATGTGACGGGGGTCGGCGATGACGTCATATCCGTCCGGCCGGCCGGATGCGGTAGTTACCGTAAATGCCGCTGTCTGCGTTTGACAGCGGCATTTAACAGGTTAATAGCGGCGGGTGAATAGCTTTTTCACCCGCCGCTATTGCGCGCACATGTCAGCTGTCCAAAACAGCTGACATGTCGCGACTTTGATGTGCGCTCAGCGCCGGAGCCCACATCAGAAGGGGAGACACGGCATGCGCAGTACTAGTACGGCGCATGTCGTGAAGGGGTTAAAGATAGGGTATGCAGGACGCATGCAGAGGTAGACGGAACTGAATGAAGAGTTGTGGCAGTGAGCGGGGCTTAGGCTACTTTCACACTAGTCCGTCGGTACGGGCCATCGCAAACCGTTGGCCCGACGGACAGTGTGTTTTATGTAGCACAACGTGGGCAGCGGATGCAGTTTTACAACGCATCCGTGGCCCATTGGGAGTTCCGGGGAGGAGGGGGCGGAGTTTCGGCCGCGCATGCGCGGTCGAAAATGGTAGACTCAACGCACAAAAAAAGTTACATGGAACGTTTTTTTGTGCCGACGGTCCGCCAAAACACGACGCATCTGTCGCACGACGGATGCGACGTGTGGCAATCCATCCCAATGCGTCGCTAATGAAAGTCTATGAAGAGAAAACGCATCCTGCAGGCAACTTTGCAGGATGCTTTTTTCCCCAAAACGACGCATTGAGACGTTCGTCACACGACACTAATGTGAAAGTAGCCTTAACGGAGGAAGAAGGCTGCCATCCGCAGCCCTGCCGAACACTGGTGTGAAACCAGCCTAAAGCTGTTATTATAGCACCTTCCATGTGTTACACAGATACATCATGGGCTTGTCCTGCCCTACACATGAAATGAAAGGCGAAAATACAATGTGGAGACTTCATCAGAGCAATGTTTTATTTACATTCAGAACTGGTTTAGGAGGAACAAATGACCATTTCCCACAGAAATCTCAGACTTTTACTTATAGAAATACTGGATAATGGTAGTTACTTACCGATAACGGTATTTCTCTGATCCCATGATGGCACCACGGAGAGAGGGGTCCGCCCACAGGGACAGGAAACCTACAGGTGAAAAAGGGCGTACCTCTCTCCCACATCAGTTGGTTAACAGAGCCTTATACAGAACTTCAGCTGCAACTCAATATTTGTACAAATTAAACTTAACCAATTTAACTTAACAGAGGCACCGTGACTAAAGCTAACTATTAATACATTACAATGTGCACACCTGTGTGTGAAAAGGGAGGGAATATACGGGTGCCATCATAGGATCAGAGAAATACCGTTATCGGTAAGTAACTACCATTTTCTCTATCCCCATGATGGCACCACGGAGAGATTTGCATAGATAGTAACTCTTAGGGAGGGACCACTGCCTCTAGAACCCTTCGCCCAAAGGTGAGATCTGAGGACGTCAAGTCTAGACGGTAATGTTTGAAAAATGTAGACTGGGAAGACCAAGTGGCCGCTCTACATATCTGTTGCATCGAAGCGCCAGCTCTTTCTGCCCAAGATGATGCCACTGCTCTGGTCGAATGAGCCTTTATATTTTCCGGGATGGCTGTCCCGCAGGATGAGTAGGATGGGGCGATGGCATCTCTTACGCATCTCGCTAACGTGGCTTTCGACGCTTTCTGTCCCTTCCGTGGACCCTGGAAGCAGACAAACAGAGCCCTATCCTTCCTGCACTCCCTAGTGGCTGATAGATATTGGACCAGAGATCTTTTTACGTCTAGGGTGTGCAGTGTTCTTTCCCCCTCATTTTTAGGGCTGGGACAAAAGGAGGGCAAAGATATCTCTTGCGTTCTGTGAAATTGTGATGCTATTTTAGGGAGGTAAGCCGGGTCAGTTTTAAGAATGACTCTGTCCTCGAGTATTTGAGTAAAGGGTGGGCATGCAGATAACGCTTGTATATCGCTGACACGACGAGCCGAGGTTAGGGCCACTAGGAGTGTGGTTTTTAGAGATAAGATCTTTAACGGTACTTCTGCCAGGGGCTCAAAGGGCGGTTTGGTTAGGGCATTTAAAACAAGGTTTAGATCCCAAGGAGGAGAATTGTGGAGGGGAGTAGGCCTGGATCTACTCGAGGCTTTAATAAATCTCATGTCCCAGCGATCTCTGGCCAAATCATAATTATACAAAGCTCCCAAGGCTGCTACCTGAATTTTAGAGTACTTGTAGCTAAACCTTTTTCCAATCCCTTCTGCAGGAACTCAAGAATTTTTCCTATTGGGATTTCCCCGGATGGGTCTGCGCCAGATACCGACATGAATTTTTTCCACACTTTCCCATATATTTTGGTTACGAGTTTCCTACTCTGTAATAGAGTGGACACTAGATTGGGTGAAAACCCTTTATCACTTAGAAGCTTCCTTTCAAAAGCCAGGCTGTCATGTGTAGATTCTTTATATTGAGGTGAAATACCGGACCCTGAGATAAAAGTTTCGGAGTGTCTGGTAGAACCCAAGGGCTTGATATGGACATTTTTCTTAGCCAAGAAAACCATATTCTGCGGGGCCAGAATGGAGTTATTACTATCACTGTTGCTCCTTCCTCCCGAATTTTCCATAGCACTAAGGGGATAAGAGATATCGGAGGGAACGAGTAGGCGAGGCGATAGTTCCAGGGAATTGTTAGGGCGTCTAGAGCTACTGGGCCCCCCCGGGGATCGATTGAGCAGAATGTTTTTACTTTGTTGTTTTGACTGTTTGCAAATAGGTCTATTTCTGGCAGTCCCCAGAGTTTTACGATTTGGCTGAATACCGACTGATTTAGGCTACGTTCACATTTGCGTTGTGCGCCGCAGCGTCGGCGACGCAATGCACAACGCAAACAAAAACGCAGCAAAACGCACGATAAAACGCTGTGTTTTGCGACGCATGCGTCCTTTTTTGCCGAAAGTTGGACGCAAAAAAAATGCAACTTGTTGCGTTATCTGCGCCCAACGCTTGCGGCCAAAAAACGCATGCGTCGCAAAACGCAGCACAACGCATGTCCATGCGCCCCCATGTTAAATATAGGGGCGCATGACGCATGCGGCGACGCTGCGGCGCCGAACGCTAATGTGAACGTAGACTTAGCTCCCACTCCCCCAGCTCCCACTCCCCCTGTTTTAAGCGTGTCCTGCTCAAGAAGTCTGCAGTTTGATTTTCTGAGCCTTTCAAGTGGAGAGCTGTTAAGGACTTTAGACTGTGTTCTGCTATGTGGAAGATGGACTGGGTTACCTCCATCAATGCTCGACACCTGGTGCCCCCTTGGTGGTTTAGATATGCAACCACTACTTGGTTGTCCGAAAAAACTTTTACGTGATGGGAGTGAAGGAGATTTAGAAAGTGTGTTAGAGCCAATTTCACCGCTAACAGTTCTTTCATGTTTGAAGAAGCTAGCTCTTGACTTTTGCTCCAATTCCCCTGTGTCACTTGATCGTCTATATGTGCTCCCCACCCCCAGGGGCTTGCATCCGTTGTTAGGATTTTTTCCGTCGGTAGTGCCTAAGGAACCCCCTTGGTTAAATTCACTGGGTCTGCCCACCATACTAGGGAGTGTATCGTGCTTTGTGAGATACTTAATTGCCCGTCTAAATTTCCGTGCAGAGATATGCTTGAATCTAAAGTCTCCCATTGTAGGTCCCGGGAATGACATTGTGCCCACTGCACGGCCGGGATACAGGCAGTCATAGAGCCCAGCAGGGACATTGCTTTCCTCAGAGTAGTGACTGGTGATACCGTCAACTGTAACACTGCCTGTGTCATTTTTTGAATCTTCCCTTGAGGAAGGTAACACTTCTGTGTGATCGAGTCTAGGACTATCCCTAAGTACTCCTGTACCTGGGATGGCACTATTTTGGATTTGGGTATGTTCAGCAGCCAACCTAGACTTGACAGTAAAGCCATGACCAAATCCAACTGTTTGCAATGTTGGAATGAGGTCCCTACCACGAGGAGGTCGTCCAGATAGGGAACTATTAGGACATTCTGTTCCCGTATGTGGGCCATCACTTCTGACATTTTCGTGAATACCCGAGGTGGGATGGCTATCCCGAAAGGGAGAGCCCGGAATTGGTAGTGTTTTACCTCCTCCTGGATGTTCACTGCCAGTCTGAGATATTTTTGATGATCTCTGTGGATGGGCACATGGTAATATGCATCTCGTAAGTCTAGAACAGTCATGAAACACGAGGGAAAGTCTTAGTTACTCACCGGTTAATGGTGTTTTTCGGAGTCCATGACAGCACTACGGAGAGAGGGGATCCGCCCTTCAGGAACAGGAAACCTACAGATACATAAGGGCGGCACCTCTCCCACGCATCAGTTGGTTTACAGAGCACAAGAGGACCACCAAGGTTAATAGCATACATAATAAACAATGATACAATATCTAACTATTCACTACCCGTGAATTATATAAATAAAGGAAGAGGTGTACACCCAGAACTTAAGAAGACGGGAGGGTATGTACAGGTGCTGTCATGGACTCCGAAAAACACCGTTAACCGGTGAGTAACTAAGACTTTATCGGTCGTCCATGACAGCACTACGGAGAGAATTACAGAGAGTAACTAACTAGGGAGGGACTACAGCTTGCAGCACCCTTACACCAAAAGAGAGGTCAGAAGAGGCACCCAAGTTCAATCTATAGTGGTTATAGAATGTGTTTGGGGAAGACCAAGTAGCAGCCTTACAAATTTGGTCGATCGACACCTCCAATCTTTCCGCCCACGAAGCCGCCATAGCTCTAGTGGAATGCGCTTTCAGACCTTCAGGCGCCGGCTTGCCCTTTGAGATGTATGCCAGCGAGATAGCCTCCCTGATCCATCTAGCTAAAGTAGATTTTGATGCCCTGTGACCCTTCCTACTACCCTGATAGGACACGAATAGGGCGTTATCTATCTTCCAGGGATCAGTTACTGCCAGATATTCCAGGATACATCTTTTCACATCTAAAGTGTGTAGCTTCCTTTCCTTATCGTTAGTAGGATTGGGGAGGAAAGATGGAAGAACTATTTCCTGTGTTCTGTGGAACCTGGACACTACTTTAGGAAGATATGCTGGATCAGGGGATAGTATCACTCTATCATCCCTAAGCTGCATGTAAGGGGGAACCCTGGATAATGCTTGGATGTCGCCTATCCTACGCGCCGATGTTAGGGCCACCAGGAAGGCTACTTTAAGGGATACATTTTTAATAGAGGCTGATGCAATTGGCTCAAATGGGGCCTCTGTCAAGGCCGAGAGGACTAGGTTCAGGTCCCATGGCATGACCCTATTCTTCACCATTGGCCTAGACCGTTTTGTCGCTCTGATGAATCTGCTGACCCAGTGATTCTCAGCAATGTTGCAGCCAAAGAGGGCCCCTAAGGCTGATACCTGCACTTTAAGTGTATTTGGGGATAACCCCATATTCAACCCCTTCTGTAAGAATTCTAAAATCTGGTCTATTGGTATTGACTGACCAGCTATTACCCCCGAGTTTTGAAGGAACTTCTTCCAGATCCTAACATAAATCTTTGTGGTAATTATTTTTCTGCTCTTCAGCAGAGTGTTAATGAGGCCCGGAGAGAACCCCCTATCCTTTAACAGCGCCCGCTCAAAATCCACGCCGTCAGATGAAGGCCAACCGCCCGAGGATGGTAGACTGGGCCCTGGGATAGGAGATCCGGGATGTCTGGCAAGACCCATGGGTCGGATATCGACATAGCCCTCAGGCATGGAAACCACGTCCTTCTGGGCCAGAAGGGGGCAATTATTATTACTGTGGCTTTGTCCTTCCTGATTTTCCTCACCACCAGAGGAAGTAGAGACAGGGGAGGAAAGGCGTAGGCTAGCCTGAAGTTCCAGTCTATGAGGAGGGCGTCTACTGACAGAGGATTTTCTCTGGGGTTGAGAGAGCAGAATTGTGCCACTTTCCTGTTTTCTTTTGTGGCAAACAGGTCTACCTCTGGTTGACCCCATCTTTCCACGATGAGGTTGAAGATGGAGTCGTTCAGGGACCACTCTCCCTGCCTCAATGTGTTGCGGCTTAAGAAATCTGCCGTAGTGTTTTCTGCCCCTCTTATGTGAAGAGCCGTCAATGAGAGAAGATGTTGCTCTGCTAGATGGAATAGACGATCTGCTACGCACATTAGGGATTTGGAACGAGTTCCGCCTTGGTGATTTATGTACGCCACGGCGACCCGATTGTCCGAGAATACCCGCACGTGGTGGCCCTGTAGATAGACAAGGAGCGATTTAACTGCCTGTTCCACAGCCGTTAACTCCTTTAGGTTGGAAGACATTTCTATCTGATCCCGATCCCAAAGCCCCTGGACCAACGTATCCCCCATGTGAGCCCCCCACCCAGAAGGGCTAGCGTCCGAGGTGACTATACGAGTTACATTATATTCCCAGGGGACCCCTGTGGACAGGTTCTCTTGGTCTAGCCACCATCCGAGGGACATAATAGCGTCTTGGGATAGGGTCATCAGGCTCTCCAGACATCCCCCCAACCTTTTTTGTTGTAACAGCACCTCGCCCTGAAGTATCCTCGTATGATACTGGGCCCATCGGACCGCTGGAATACAGGACGAGAGAGAGCCCAACAGAGACATGGCTCTTCTAAGGGACATGGTGGGGTTTTTAGAGGCATTCAGCACCTGAAGGTGCAGGCGATCAATTTTCTCAGGAGGCAAACGGCATTCCTGAACCTGGGAATCCAGGGTCAGGCCTAAAAATCGCTGCACCGTCATGGGCTGTAAGCGTGATTTTTTGACATTTAGCATCCACCCCAGACGCTCCAGAGCAGACATCACTTTATGTAACTGTTCCAGACAGTGATCCGCCGTTTTACCTACGATAAGGAGATCGTCCAGGTAGGGGATTATTAGAATGTTGGACTTATGCAAGTGAGCCATAACCTCCGC
Source organism: Ranitomeya variabilis (assembly GCF_051348905.1). Classification (NCBI taxonomy): domain Eukaryota; kingdom Metazoa; phylum Chordata; class Amphibia; order Anura; family Dendrobatidae; genus Ranitomeya; species Ranitomeya variabilis. The sequence goes on along the minus strand of NC_135232.1, from coordinate 2,104,372 downwards.
CATAACTTTGGTAAACACTCGAGGGGCGACCGATATACCAAAGGGGAGGGCCCTATACTGGAAGTGTCTGATTACCCCATCCAACCTTACCGCCACCCTCAGGTATCGTTGGTGACCTGCATAAATAGGGATATGGTAATAGGCGTCCTTCAAATCCAATACTACCATAAAGCAGTTTTTAAACAGTAGCTTTATTGCGGTGTTAATAGTTTCCATCTTAAATGATTGGACGGTCAGGAAATTATTAAGAGCCCTAAGGTTAATAATTGTTCTGAAGGAGCCATCAGGTTTACTTATTAGGAATAGAGGAGAGTAGAATCCTCTACCCTGTTCTCCTTCCGGAACCTCTGACAGGACATTCTTATTGAGCAGGTCGTGAACTTCTGCTTCCAGGGCCGCCTGTTCTGCTGGAGAGGACCTGAGTGGGGTAACTCTGAAGAAGTTCTGAGGGATGGAAGAGAACTCTAGCCGCAGACCCGTAGCTATTAACCCCAAAATCCAATCACTACTGGAGATTTTGGACCAGGCCGGGTAGAAGGCAGATAGTCTACCTCCCACCGGGGCGACTAGTCATTGGGGTGGTTTTTTGACCTCACGGGATGGCTCCTGACGTCCTCCACCTCCAAACATAAATCCAGTACCTTTCTTCTTTTTCTCATCCCATCTGTTCTGGTCTCTGGCTGGTCTCCTCCGAAAGAATCTCTTCCCTGCGAAGGGACGCCTGTAAGAGGTAGTTGGTAGATTGGGAAACTTTTTCTTCTCGTCTCCAGCTTTCTCCAGCAGTTCGTCTAGGACTGGACCAAACAGGTATTCCCCTTCGCATGGGATAGAGCACAGACGGGATCTGGATTGAAGGTCACCCGGCCAACATTTCAGCCATAGGGCCCTGCGTGCTGCGTTTGATAGTCCGGCCGCCCTAGCCGCCATTCTTGCCGAATCCGCAGATGCGTCCGCGAGAAAGGCAGCGGCATTCTGAATTGTTGGCAGGAATTTCAACATAGAATCTCTGGAAACACCGCCTTCCAACTTAGACCCTAGCTGATCCAGCCAGACCATCATCGATCTGGCTGCACATGTCGCGGCTACAGCAGGTCTCAGGGCACCCGCCGACATCTCCCATGTCCCTTTAAGGAATGAGTCAGCCTTCTTATCGAGAGGATCCTTTAGGGAAGCCATGTCGTCGAAGGGGATAGATGATTTTTTAGACGCCTTAGACACCGCTGCGTCCAATTTCGGCGCCTTATCCCATGTATTCACCATGGGGTCCTCAAAGGGATATCTGCGTTTAAAGGCAGGTGGAAAAGAGCCTTTCTTCTCTGGTTTTTTCCATTCCCTTTTGATGAGGTTCTGGACCTTGTCATTGAGCGGAAAAGACCTACGTTTTTTAGGGTCTAGACCGCCAAACATTAGGTCCTGTGTAGAGAGTTCTGGCCTTTCATCAGCCACCCCCATGGTGGATCTAACTGATTTAATTAATTTGTCCATTTGGTCCAATGGGAAACAGAACCGGTTAGACTCCTCTTCCGAAGAGGACGCTGAGGAGACAGAGGCGTCGGACTCATTCTCCCTACTAGGGCCAGCGGACGAATCCGAATCTGAGGCGCTAGGCTCCCTTCTTCTTTTGGAAGGCTCCCGGGACAAGGATTTCAGGGAATCTTTCACCTCCTTCCTGATAATCTCCCTAAGGTTTGACGTGAAATCAGGAGACTCTTCCGCCACCTATGGGAGCGGAGAAAAAGGCTATGTAATTTATCTGGCGCTACCGCTATCAGAGTCCCCATCAATTTATTTCCTACCGTCTGCCGTACACACGACTGACAAAGTCTCTTAGGGTAGGCGTCTGGCAAAGGGCAAGCGCATAGCGCGCACTCCTTGTTTTTTGTTTTACCAGCGCTTTTTTTCCCCTACGGAAATAAACATAGGAAAAGACTGCATCAGGGTACATTCACGAAGATCTCTTACCCAGGCAGTAGCGGTAGGTACCGGATTACTGGGGGGTCGGTCCAGATCCTTCTGCTTAGATCTGCGACTGGTCTGGTTACTGCGTCCGCGGGTCTTCAGCTGGGGGTTCGCATGGGACTTCTCCGAGGATCCATCCTGCTCCTGCTCCAGCAGACCGACGGCAGCTTCCGGCTCATCCATAGCTGCAGATGGGCTCACAAGCAGTGCTGCAGCATTCTGTTTGGCTATAAATAGCCCTCCCCCGGATCCGGAATCAGTGCAGGTGTGTGGCCAAATCCACCCCCCCGACTTGCAGGTGACTGCTCCACCCCCCCCCTGCACCCAAACGCTCCCCCCCCGCCCCCGCATGCAGGACAGCGGCGTTTTTAGAAAAAAAAACAGCCGGCGTTTGACTTCCGGTTTTGGCCCCGCCCCCTGCGCGTCACTTCCGGTTTCGGGCAGAACGCTCAGAAACGTGCCCGGAAGCCGGGGAACGGTGCCGCCGGACCACTCAGCCGCCCCCCCGCTACGCCACCGCCGCTTCCGCGGCCGCAGCCCAGCGGTGACCGTGGCAGAGGCCGGCGTCCGACCCCCAGCTCCGGTCCCGAATCGAAAGGAGCACACAGGATGCCGCGCCGCACCGACGGGGATCAGAGTGGGGAAGACCGAGGCCCAGGGGGGTGAGCGGACCCCGGGGGGGGGGGGGGACATACTCACCTGCTGACCACTGGGGATGGACCTCCTCCGGACGTCGCTCCACACTGCACCGCTCACTGTCGTGGAGCCCTACCCGGACCCACCGTGGCGCTTCCAGGGACCCGCACTGCCCGAGGTAGGAGACCCCCTCGCTACCTGGGTCGGACAGCCGGCCTGGGTATTGATAGGAGAAACGAAGTCGTATCTGCAGGGAATCCTGTCCTCCAGGAACAGGAAACCAACTGATGCGTGGGAGAGGTGCCGCCCTTATGTATCTGTAGGTTTCCTGTTCCTGAAGGGCGGATCCCCTCTCTCCGTAGTGCTGTCATGGACGACCGATAAAGAGTATTTTCACGCAAGATTTTATTGTCTCCATTTTGAAATGTTGCATCTCTAGGAAACTGTTTAATCTTTTGAGATTTATGATCGCTCTGTATGATCCGTCCGGTTTCCTGCGGAGGAAGAGGGGAGAGTAGAAGCCCGTGCCCCTTTCCTGGTATGGGACTTCTTGCAACACTCCCTTCTGGATTAAGTTCAGAATTTCCTCCTGGAGAGCTGACTGTTCGTGCGACTGTTTCTGAGGTGTTACCATGAAGGAATTGCCGGGAGGAATACGGAATTTGAGTCTGAGACCTTCTCGAATTATACCTAATATCCAGGGACTGTTTGAAATTTTTTCCCAGGCTGGAAGAAACTCAGCTAGTCTCCCTCCGACCCGGGGAGTACCTTCATTGTGATTTTTTACTATCAGGAGGGGGGGGGGGGGGGGTTTGTTGAACAGGAAGCCTCTGTTTTTATTCTGTCTTCCCATCCATCTTTTTTTCCTTTTGGGGGTCTTCTCCGCCTGAACTTTCTGTTCCGAAAGGAACGCCTATAAGACTGGTTGGGGAACCCGGGGAAAGATTTGTTCTTATCCCCCGCTTTTTCAAGGATGTCGTCCAATGTTGACCCAAACAGAAATTCACCTTCGCAAGGTATTGAGCATAGTTTGGTCTTCGTTTGCAAGTCCCCCGGCCAGCACTTTAGCCACAGGGCGCGTCTCGCGGCATTTGAGAAGGAGGCGGACCTGGCTGCTAATCTAGCCGAATCTACCGATGCGTCGGCCAAGAAGGCTGCCGCACCTTTCATTACGGACACTGAGTTTTGTATCGGCTCTCGAGACTTTTCCCTTTAATTGGGAATCCAAGTGCTCGAGCCATACCATTAAGGCACGGGCCGTACAAGTGGCCGCGATGGCTGGTTTTAGACCACCTCCTGCTGCTTCCCAGGAATTTTTTAAGAAAGCGTCAGCTTTTTTGTCCATCGGGTCCTTTAGGGTACCCATGTCCTCGAAAGGCAGGGCGAATTTTTTAGAGGCCTTAGCTATGGCCACATCCAATTTTGGTGCCTTGCCCAAGGATGAGCAGGCTGGGTCGTCAAACGGGTATTTTCTCTTGGGGGTCAAGAGAACTTTTTTGCCTGTTTTTTTCCATTCTTTTTTGATCAAAGAGAATTTTTTCGTTTATCGGGAATACTCTTCTTTTCTTTTGTTCCAATCCACTGAACATTATATCCTGTGCCGTTCTTTTAGGGCGTTCATCTACCAGACCCATGGTCGTTCTGATGGCCATTACCAGCGCGTCTGTCTCTTCGATAGGGAAGCAACTGCGTCCCCCTTCTGAGGATAGCGAAGAGGTCTCGGATGCTGAAGAATTGCTAGAATCAGATGTTTCACTTTCTAACTCGTCTACACTAGATTCAGGAGATTTGTGACTTGATCTGCGTTTTTTCTTTGAAGTTTTAATGCCTTTGAGGGCAATCTCCACCTGACTTTTTATTAACGATTTTAGGTCCGAGGCAAACGTCGGGGATTCCTCCTGAATTGTTTTCTCTATGCAAGAGCCGCCTAGCTTTTTCTCCCAGGAGGAAGGTAGCTCTTCTGAACATATAGCACACACTTTGTGCTTCGATTTGCCTGTACATTTTCTTCCCTAGGAGAAAGAGTAACCCCGTATTACATTAGTACTTTCACGTAGATCACTCACCCCTGTGAATAAGAGATACCGTCTCTGGCCTGGGGACTATATCCACTGGATTCGTCACCGGTCATGTAGTTTTCCCAGAGACTCGGCTGCGTTGTGACCCAGAGCGTCCATTGCTGCTGCGCTGCTGAGAGGAAGTATTTCCCTTGCGCTGATGCTGTGAGCGCTGGTGCCGCTGTACCTGCACTTGCTGGGGAGACGATTGTGCACTCTCCCGTGCCTCTTGCTGCTTCTTGTCACTCATAGTGGCCTCCACACTGCGTTTAGTGAAGAGGAGGTTTAATCCACACATTCCCTCTGGGAGTGCTCCTCTTTAAAATTGCCGCCGTCGGAAGTGGCGATCTGCGCATGCGCACGCACTACTTCCGGTCCCGACCACGTCCGCCCTATAGGGAAGATATAATTGGGGACGCCCGCGCGCTCTAACGTTCCGCCTGCCGTGTCTGCCCGCACTGTACTTCCGGTTAGGCGGCCGGCATTTCAGCGGTCCCATGTGCGCTCCAGCTTCTGCGCCTGGGATTTTATGGTAGCGTAGCCGCCGCTACCTCCATGTACCGTCAGCGGTACGGAGGCTGTCTCGGTGACCGCCGTCACCTGCCTCCTTCCTCCCTCCCCCCTTTTTTTTTTCCGTATCGTGGGGAAAGCAGGCTCGATCCTTCTTCACTACCTCCCCCCACCACACTCACCCATAGGGCCCGCCGACCCCAGCGGTGGTGCTTCAGGGCCGGGAAAAAGGGGGGGGGGGGGGGGAGAAAAACCTGCTGGATCCAGCCGTGCCAGGGCGCCCCCTGTCAGGAACCGACCAGACCAGCCCCCTGGAATCCCACGAAGAATCCTTCAGGTACGTGCTGTAGGTTCCCCGTCAGGGACAGGAAACCAACTGATGTGGGAGAGAGGTACGCCCTTTTTCACCTGTAGGTTTCCTGTCCCTGTGGGCGGACCCCTCTCTCCGTGGTGCCATCATGGGGATAGAGAAAAATATCATTTTAACATTAGATATAGAAACATTTCTAATTTTATAAAACTGCATTTTTTTGCATTGAATAACTTTATGCCTTTGCTTGTTTCATTTTATGCATTTCTAAAGTACTGTAAAACTGTAATATGCTGTTGGTGCCTGCGGGCTGGACTGTCGGTTTGGTATGTGGCTCTGTTCCCCCCAGGCCTGCCTACGGTGTCTGAGGTTTCGGTGTCCCAGACGAGAGATCATAATACCAGCCTTGAATAGTGAAGGACACAGCAGCCGACCCTGAGAAACATTCAAGGTGGGAACGCCCAATCATGTCGAAGAGAGTCTGCTAGATCCAGGCCTAGCAGACCAGTGCTGGTGGGTTCATGGATGCCAGGAGGGGGCTGGCCTAAAGGAAGGTCTCGTCTTTTCCTGGCGGGTCGGAGTTGTCCCGTCATTTTTTTGAACAGAACATTACCAAAACAACCAAAATTGAACAGCAGATCTGTTGGGAGGCAGACTTTAGTCCTTTGTTGCAGAAGCGAAGTACTCAAACTGATAGGCATAGAGTAGGACGCACTAGAAAGTTGGCGTGCGTGATTGTTCAGGGCACTGGCGGTGTGGACCGGCCACCAGAGAAGGCCTAGACCGAAGCCTGGATATTTTAAGAGCAGGGTCACAGGAGCCTCTGGAAAACATGGAGGCTGCAAGAGTAGGAAGGTTTCCCCAGGAGACATCCATATTGCTCAGGGGCAAACTAGGACATATTTGTCCTGTCCTTTCCGTTTTTTTTTTTTTTTTTTTAAAGTAGCCCCCTCACTGCCTGGTAGGATATACCTGTCCTGAAGATCACACATCATTCTTCACAGACCGATGATGAAGATGGGCATGGAATAACCTGGATGCAGACTTTTCGGCGGCTGGCACATAACGGATTCGTCTTCCCTCCCTACTCTATCTGGCTCTGGGGGGGCCAGAGGGTAGGGGGATTTGTGGCATGGACCATCCTCTGGGGAACCACAAACACTCTAGATGTGTTAGGGCCTTGCCTCGTAGACCACAGATGATACGGTAGTGACAATTCTAGGTGGGAAATTAGAGTGACAATTCCACTGTCGCCCTCAAAAGCCGTATCTGAAAAAAAAAATTAAAAAGAAAAATGAAAATAGTTAATAAAAAAAAAAACCCCAAACCTAAGTCAGAAACTAGGCTGGGTGGTCCAGACCCATGTCTGCCTCCTACTGACATTAAGCTAAAAAGGATTAGCTTCGTGCCAGTTGGTGGTGTAGCCTACTCTACAGGGAAATACCTAAAAAAATTTTTTGCATAGCATAAGCAGCATACACCCATGTTTTTTTTGTGTACCCCAATGAAGCATTAGCCCCCCCCCCCACATCAACCAGATGGCCACACAGCATAACCTCGCTCCCCCAGTGAGAAACCTCCACCTCACATTAACCAGCGGGCCACACAGCATAACCTCGCTCCCCCAGTCAGAAACATCCACCTCACATTAACCAGCGGGCCACACAGCATAACCTCGCTCCCCCAGTCAGAAACCTCCACCTCACATTAACCAGCGGGACACACAGCATAACCTCGCTCCCCCAGTCAGAAACATCCACCTCACATTAACCAGCGGGCCACACAGCATAACCTCGCTCCCCCAGTCAGAAACATCCACCTCACATTAACCAGCGGGCCACACAGCATAACCTCGCTCCCCCAGTCAGAAACCTCCACCTCACATTAACCAGCGGGCCACACAGCATAACCTCGCTCCCCCAGTCAGAAACCTCCACCTCACATTAACCAGCGGGCCACACAGCATAACCTCGCTCCCCCAGTCAGAAACATCCACCTCACATTAACCAGCGGGCCACACAGCATAACCTCGCTCCCCCAGTCAGAAACCTCCACCTCACATTAACCAGCGGGCCACACAGCATAACCTCGCTCCCCCAGTCAGAAACCTCCACCTCACATTAACCAGCGGGCCACACAGCATAACCTCGCTCCCCCAGTCAGAAACATCCACCTCACATTAACCAGCGGGCCACACAGCATAACCTCGCTCCCCCAGTCAGAAACCTCCACCTCACATTAACCAGCGGGCCACACAGCATAACCTCGCTCCCCCAGTCAGAAACATCCACCTCACATTAACCAGCGGACCCCACAGGATAAATCCAAAGCCCACCAGACATTCCCTCCCCTCAAGCGTGAATCCAAATATGACGCCCCCTGCCCCAACCATAAATCCCATCAGACACCCCCTCCAATCGAACGCCACCCCAGCTTAAACTCTCATCGGACGTCCAACCCCCACAAACCCCCATCGGACGTCCAACCCCCATCGGACGTCCAACCCCCACAAACCCCCATCGGACGTACAACCCCCACCGGACGCGGAACCCCCCACCCAGCAGAAACCCCCAGATGCAGACCCCCCACCAGACGTGGACCCCCCCCACCCAGCACAAACCCCCATCGGACGTGGACCCCCCCACCCAGCACACACCCCCTTCGGACGTCCAACCCCCACAAACCCCCATCGGACGTCCAACACCCATCGGACATGGACCCCCCCACCCAGCACACACCCTCTTCGATGTCCACCCCCCACCCAGCTTAAACCCTCTTCAGCCCCCCCCAAACCCAACCCATAAGCAAGTCGCCCCCCAATAAAAGGGATCCCCCAGTAAGCAGCAGGTCGTCCCCAAATCCAACCACGGGATCCCCCCAATAGCCAGCAGCAGGTCGCCTCCCCACATTCTACGACAAGCAGGTCGCCTCCCCACAGTCAACGACAAGCAGGTCGCCTCCCCACAGTCAACGACAAGCAGGTCGCCTCCCCACAGTCAACGACAAGCAGGTCGCCTCCCCACAGTCAACGACAAGCAGGTCGCCTCCCCACAGTCAACGACAAGCAGGTCGCCTCCCCACAGTCAACGACAAGCAGGTCGCCTCCCCACAGTCAACGACAAGCAGGTCGCCTCCCCACAGTCAACGACAAGCAGGTCGCCTCCCCACAGTCAACGACAAGCAGGTCGCCTCCCCACAGTCAACGACAAGCAGGTCGCCTCCCCACAGTCAACGACAAGCAGGTCGCCTCCCCACAGTCAACGACAAGCAGGTCGCCTCCCCACAGTCAACGACAAGCAGGTCGCCTCCCCACAGTCAACGACAAGCAGGTCGCCTCCCCACAGTCAACGACAAGCAGGTCGCCTCCCCACAGTCAACGACAAGCAGGTCGCCTCCCCACAGTCAACGACAAGCAGGTCGCCTCCCCACAGTCAACGACAAGCAGGTCGCCTCCCCACAGTCAACGACAAGCAGGTCGCCTCCCCACAGTCAACGACAAGCAGGTCGCCTCCCCACAGTCAACGACAAGCAGGTCGCCTCCCCACAGTCAACGACAAGCAGGTCGCCTCCCCACAGTCAACGACAAGCAGGTCGCCTCCCCACAGTCAACGACAAGCAGGTCGCCTCCCCACAGTCAACGACAAGCAGGTCGCCTCCCCACAGTCAACGACAAGCAGGTCGCCTCCCCACAGTCAACGACAAGCAGGTCGCCTCCCCACAGTCAACGACAAGCAGGTCGCCTCCCCACAGTCAACGACAAGCAGGTCGCCTCCCCACAGTCAACGACAAGCAGGTCGCCTCCCCACAGTCAACGACAAGCAGGTCGCCTCCCCACAGTCAACGACAAGCAGGTCGCCTCCCCACAGTCAACGACAAGCAGGTCGCCTCCCCACAAGCAGGTCGCCCTCAAATCTCACCACAGGGGTCCCCCAAATAGCCTGCAGCAGGTCACCCCTCACATGCAGGTCGCCTCCCCACATCCCACCACAAGCAGGTCACCCCCACATCCCACCACAGGGGTCCCCCAATAGCTTGCAGCAGGTCTCCCCCCACATCCACCACAAGGGTCCCCCCCAATAGACAGCAGGTCACGCCCTCCCAAAACCCGACCACTAGCATGTCGCCCTCAAACCCCACCACCAGGGTCTCCCCAATAGCCAGCAGCAGGTCGACCCCACTAAAAGGGGTCCACCCCGTAAGCAGCAAGTCACCTCCAAACCCCACCACAGGGGTCCCCCTCAATAGCCAGCAGGTCACCCCCAAACCCCACCACAGGGGCCCATCAATAGCCATCAGCAGGTCACCCCTCCACAAGCAGGTCGCCCCCACTAAAAGGGGTCCCGCAACAAGCAGGTCGCCTCCCCAAACCGAACCATAAGCAGGTCACCCTCACTAAAAGGGGTCCCCCGCACGCAGATCGCCCCCAAAATCACACCACAGGGGTCCCACCATAGGGGTCACCCCAATAGCCAGCAGGTCTCCCACCCCAAACAAGTCACCCCATAAGCAGCAGGTCACCCCTAAATCCCACCACAGGGGTCCCCCACAAAAGCCAGAAGCAGCGGAGCCCACCAAAATCCCACCGCAGGGGTCCCCCACAATAGCCAGCAGCAGCGGAGCCCCCCAAAATCCCACCACATTGGTCCCCCACAATAGCCAGCAGCAGCGGAGCCCACCAAAATCCCACCACAGGGGTCCCCCACAATAGCCAGCAGCAGCGGAGCCCCCCAAAATCCCACCGCAGGGGTCCCCCACAATAGCCAGCAGCAGCCGAGCCCCCCCAAAATCCCACCGCAGGGGTCCCCCACAATAGCCAGCAGCAGCCGAGCCCCCCCAAAATCCCACCACAGGGGTCCCCCACAATAGCCAGCAGCAGCGGAGCCCCCCAAAATCCCACCGCAGCTGTCCCCCACAATAGCCAGCAGCAGCGGAGCCCCCCAAAATCCCACCGCAGGGGTCCCCTACAATAGCCAGCAGCAGCACCCCCCAAAATCCCACCGCAGGGGTCCCCCACAATAGCCAGCAGCAGCGGAGCCTCCCAAAATCCCACCGCAGGGGTCCCCCACAATAGCCAGCAGCAGCGGAGACTCCCAAAATCCCACCACAGGGGTCCCCTACAATAGCCAGCAGCAGTGGAGCCCCCCAAAATCCCACCGCAGGGGTCCCCTACAATAGCCAGCAGCAGCGGAGCCCCCCAAAATCCCACCGCAAGGGTCCCCCACAATAGCCAGCAGCAGCGGAGCCCCCCCAAAATACCACAGCAGGGGTCCCCCACAATAGCCAGCAGCAGCAGAGCCCCCCAAAATCCCACCACAGGGGTCCCCTACAATAGCCAGCAGCAGTGGAGCCCCCCAAAATCCCACCGCAGGGGTCCCCTACAATAGCCAGCAGCAGTGGAGCCCCCCAAAATCCCACCGCAGGGGTCCCCTACAATAGCCAGCAGCAGCGGAGCCCCCCAAAATCCCACCACAGGGGTCCCCTACAATAGCCAGCAGCAGCGGAGCCCCCCAAAATCCCACCGCAGGGGTCCCCCACAATAGCCAGCAGCAGCAGCACCCCCCAAATCCCACCGCAGGGGTCCCCCACAATAGCCAGCAGCAGCAGAGCCTCCCAAAATCCCACCGCAGGGGTCCCCCACAATAGCCAGCAGCAGTGGAGCCCCCCAAAATCCCACCGCAGGGGTCCCCCACAATAGCCAGCAGCAGCAGCACCCCCCAAATCCCACCGCAGGGGTCCCCCACAATAGCCAGCAGCAGCAGCACCCCCCAAATCCCACCGCAGGGGTCCCCCACAATAGCCAGCAGCAGCAGCACCCCCCAAATCCCACCGCAGGGGTCCCCCACAATAGCCAGCAGCAGCGGAGCCTCCCAAATCCTACCACAGGGGTCCCCCACAATAGCCAGCAGCAGCGGAGCCCCCAAAATCCCACCGCAGGGGTCCCCCACAATAGCCAGCAACACCCCCCAAAACCCCACCACGGGTCACTCCCCACACAGACAAGTAGGTCTCCCACCACAGGGCCTCCCCCCAATAGCGAATAGCGATCGGCAAGTAGCATTTTTCCCCCTGAAACCACTGACCTCCATGGCGTCCACAAGCTGTCATGCTGCTGTCCTCTGCCGCCTTGGAGAACACGCCCCCTCCCGATAGGACACGCCCCCGGGAATGACGTCACACCTGGAAGGAGCCCATACACTCTAGCATTTACCCTAGCATTTAGCAGCAGCTCCGTCCTGGTTGTGTGCAGCTCGTGTTCTCTGGTGTCAGCCAGCAGCAGGTTTCCCGCCATTCCGGTGAGATTACAGGAGGGTTTGGTGGAGTTTTGGTGCTTGTGGTAAATCTGTGAGAGGAGGGCGCGGGGCGAGGGGAGGGCGCGAGGCGAGGGGAGGGCGCGGGGCGGGGAGGAGGGGGGGGTGGGGAGGAGAGAGCGCGGGGCGAGGGGAGGGCGCGAGGCGAGGGGAGGGCGCGGCGCGGCGCGGGGCGAGGGGAGGGCGCGAGGCGAGGGGAGGGCGCGGGGCGAGAGGAGGGCGCGGCGCGGCGCGGCGCGGGGAGGAGGGGGGGGTGGGGAGGAGAGAGCGCGGGGCGAGGGGAGGGCGCGAGGCGAGAGGAGGGCGCGGGGCGAGAGGAGGGCGGGGAGGAGGGGGGGTGGGGAGGAGAGAGCGCGGGGCGAGGGGAGGGCGCGGGGCGAGGGGAGGGCGCGGGGCGGGGAGGAGGGGGGGTGGGGAGGAGAGAGCGCGGGGCGAGGGGAGGGCGCGGGGCGAGGGGAGGGCGCGGGGCGGGGAGGAGGGGGGGTGGGGAGGAGAGAGCGCGGGGCGAGGGGAGGGCGCGAGGCGAGGGGAGGGCGCGGGGCGAGAGGAGGGCGCGGCGCGGCGCGGGGAGGAGGGGGTGGGGAGGAGGAGGAGGGGGCGAGGGGAGAGCGCGGGGCGAGGGGAGAGCGCGGGGCGAGAGGAGGGCGCGGGGCGAGAGGAGGGCGCGGGGCGGAGAGGAGGGCGCGGGGCGAGAGGAGGGCGCGGCGCGGGGCGGGGAGGAGGGGGTGGGGAGGGCGGGGCGAGAGGAGGGCGCGGGGCGGAGAGGAGGGCGCGGGGCGGGGAGGGGAGAGCGCGGAGCGAGAGGAGGGCGCGGCGCGGCGCGGGGAGGAGGGGGGGGTGGGGAGGAGAGAGCGCGGGGCGAGGGGAGGGCGCGAGGCGAGAGGAGGGCGCGGGGCGAGAGGAGGGCGGGGAGGAGGGGGGGTGGGGAGGAGAGAGCGCGGGGCGAGGGGAGGGCGCGGGGCGAGGGGAGGGCGCGGGGCGGGGAGGAGGGGGGGTGGGGAGGAGAGAGCGCGGGGCGAGGGGAGGGCGCGGGGCGAGGGGAGGGCGCGGGGCGGGGAGGAGGGGGGGTGGGGAGGAGAGAGCGCGGGGCGAGGGGAGGGCGCGAGGCGAGAGGAGGGCGCGGGGCGAGAGGAGGGCGCGGCGCGGCGCGGGGAGGAGGGGGTGGGGAGGAGAGAGCGCGGGGCGAGGGGAGGGCGCGAGGCGAGAGGAGGGCGCGAGGCGAGAGGAGGGCGCGGGGCGGGGAGGAGGGGGGGTGGGGAGGAGAGAGCGCGGGGCGAGGGGAGGGCGCGGGGCGGGGAGGAGGGGGGGTGGGGAGGAGAGAGCGCGGGGCGAGGGGAGGGCGCGGGGCGGGGAGGAGGGGGGGGTGGGGAGGAGAGAGCGCGGGGCGGGGAGGAGGGGGGGGTGGGGAGGAGAGAGCGCGGGGCGGGGAGGAGGGGGGGGTGGGGAGGAGAGAGCGCGGGGCGAGGGGAGGGCGCGAGGCGAGAGGAGGGCGCGGGGCGAGAGGAGGGCGCGGCGCGGCGCGGGGAGGAGGGGGCGGGGAGGAGGAGGAGGGGGTGGGGAGGAGGAGGAGGGGGCGAGGGGAGAGCGCGGGGCGAGGGGAGAGCGCGGGGCGAGAGGAGGGCGCGGGGCGAGAGGAGGGCGCGGGGCGGAGAGGAGGGCGCGGGGCGAGAGGAGGGCGCGGGGCGGGGAGGAGGGGGTGGGGAGGGCGGGGCGAGAGGAGGGCGCGGGGCGGAGAGGAGGGCGCGGGGCGGGGAGGGGAGAGCGCGGAGCGAGAGGAGGGCGCGGGGCGGGGGGGGGAGGGGAGAGCGCGGGGCGAGAGGAGGGCGCGGGGCGGGGGGTGGGAGGGGAGAGCGCGGGGCGAGAGGAGGGGGCGGAGAGGAGGGCGCGGGGCGGGGGGGGGAGGGGAGAGCGCGGGGCGAGAGGAGGGCGCGGGGGGGGCGAGGGGAGGGCGCGGGGCGGGGAGGAGGGGGCAGGGCGAGGGGAGGGGAGAGCGCGGGGGCGAGAGGAGGGCGCGGGGAGGGGGGGGCGAGGGGGGGGAGAGCGCGGGGCGAGAGGAGGGCGCGAGGGGAGAGCGCGGGGCGAGGGGAGAGCAAGGGGAGAGCGCGGGGGCGAGAGGAGGGCGTGGGGCGAGGGGAGAGCGCGGGGCGAGAGGAGGGCGCGAGGGGAGAGCGCGGGGCGAGGGGGGGTGAGGGGAGGGGAGAGCGCGGGGCGAGGGGGGGGTGAGGGGAGGGGAGAGCGCGGGGCGAGAGGGCGAGAGGAGGGCGCGAGGGGAGAGCGCGGGGCGAGGGGAGAGCAAGGGGAGAGCGCGGGGCGAGGGGAGGGCGCGGGGCGAGGGGTGAGCGCGGGGCGAGGGGAGGGCGCGGGGCGAGGGGAGAGCGCGGGGCGAGGGGAGGGCGCGGGGAGGAGCGAGGGCGAGGGGAGAGCGCGGGGTGAGATCAGCGCTGCTCCTGCTCCCTGTGACTGCGGCTCCTCAGTGTTGGGGATGTTAACCCCTTAGTGACGGAGCCAATTTGCTGCTTAACTCCTTCATGACCGGAGCCTTTTCCGTGTTCGGTTCTCGCTCCCCTCCTTCCCAGAGCCATAACTTTATTTTTCCGTCACTATGGCCAGGTGAGGGCTTGTTTTTTGCGGGACGAGTTGTACTTTTGAACGACGTTGGTTTTACCATGCCGTGTAACAGAAAATGGGAAACGAATTCCAAGTGTTGTGAAAAAAAGTGCAGTCCCACACTTGTTTTTTTGTTTGGCTTCTTTGCTCGGTTCACTAGATGCTAAAGCTGAGCTGCCATTATGATTCTCCTGCTCATTACGAGTTCATAGACACCTAACATGTCTAAGTTCTTTATTATCTAAGTGGTGATAAAAAAATTCTAAATGTTACTAAAAAAAACTACAAAAAAAGCGCCATTTTCCGATACCCGTAGCGTCTCCATTTCTAGTGATCTGGGGTCGGGTGAGGGCTTATATTTTGCATCCCGAGCTGACGTTTCTAATGATACCACCTCTGTGCAGATATGATCTTTTGATCGCCTGTTATTACATTTTAATGCAATGTTGCGGCGACCAAAAAAACGTAATTCTGGCGTTTAGACTTTTTCTCCCTACGCCGTTTAGCGATCAGGTTAATCCTTTTTTTTATTGATCGGGCGATTCTGAACGCGGCGATACCAAATATGTGCAGGCTTGGTTTTTTTATTGTTTTATTTTGAATGGGGCGAAAGGGCGGGTGATTTGAACTTTTATATATTTTTTTTGTTTTTTTCATATTTTTAAAAACATATATATTTTTTTACTTTTGGCATGTTTCAGTAGCCTCCATGAGAAGCTAGAAGCTGGCACAACGCGATCGGTTCTGCTACATAGAGTGATGCTCAGATCGCTCCTGTGTAGCTGAATTGCAGACTTATGAGTGCTGACCACAGGGGGGCGCTCACAGCATTCTGGCATCAGCAATCGTAGAGGTCTGGAGACAGGGCCGGACTGGCCATCGGGCAGTTCTGGCAAATGCCAGAAGGGCCGATGGCAATAGTGGGCCGCTCGAGTGTGCCGCTGTCGGCACACTCCCCCCGCTGTCGGCACACTCCCCCCGCTGTCGGCACACTCCCCCCGCTGTCGGCACACTCCCCCCGCTGTCGGCACACTCCCCCCGCTGTCGGCACACTCCCCCCGCTGTCGGCACACTCCCCCCGCTGTCGGCACACTCTCCACGTTGTTGCGGCACACTCCCGGCCCCGCATTCAACTATACCGGCGTCATAGACGCCGGTACAGTTGAATGCAATGATGGAGGAGAGAGCGTCTGCTGACGCTTCCTCTCCCATCATTCCCCGCTCTGCCTGCCGCTGACACTGCGGGTGCGCGATGACATCATAACATCACGCACCTGCAGTGTGACCGGGCGGGCAGACTGCGACTGCTGAGACCGGAGCTGGGAGCAGCGCGGGGCAGGAAGAGAGAGGTGAGTAGAGCGTTTTTTTTTTTTTTTTTTATCAATGAGTGATGACTGGATTGTGGAGCTATTGAGGGGGGCTGCCTGCCTGCATTACATTCTATGGGGGCTCTGATGTATTACATTCTATGGGGGCTGCCTGCATTACATTCTATGGGGGCTGCCTGCATTACATTCTATGGGGGCTGTGATGTATTACATTCTATGGGGGCTGGCTGCATTACATTCTATGGGGGCTGTGTTGTATTACATTCTATGGGGGCTGTGCTGCATTACATTCTATGGGGCTGGCTGCATTACATTCTATGGGGGCTGCCTGCATTACATTCTATGGGGGCTGCCTGCATTACATTCTATGGGGGCTGCCTGCATTACATTCTATGGGGGCTGCCTGCATTACATTCTATGGGGGCTGCCTGCATTACATTCTATGGGGGCTGTGCTGTATTACATTCTATGGGGGCTGCCTGCATTACATTCTATGGGGGCTCTGATGTATTACATTCTATGGGGGCTGCCTGCATTACATTCTATGGGGGCTGCCTGCATTACATTCTATGGGGGCTGTGATGTATTACATTCTATGGGGGCTGGCTGCATTACATTCTATGGGGGCTGTGTTGTATTACATTCTATGGGGGCTGTGCTGCATTACATTCTATGGGGCTGGCTGCATTACATTCTATGGGGGCTGCCTGCATTACATTCTATGGGGGCTGCCTGCATTACATTCTATGGGGGCTGCCTGCATTACATTCTATGGGGGCTGCCTGCATTACATTCTATGGGGGCTGCCTGCATTACATTCTATGGGGGCTGTGCTGTATTACATTCTATGGGGGCTGCCTGCATTACATTCTATGGGGGCTGGCTGCATTACATTCTATGGGGGCTGTGATGTATTACGTTCTATGGGGGCTGTACTGTTTTACATTCTATGGGGGCTGCCTGCATTACATTCTATGGGGGCTGTTCTGTATTACATTCTATGGGGGCTGCCTGCATTACATTCTATGGGGGCTGCCTGCATTACATTCTATGGGGGCTGCCTGCATTACATTCTATGGGGGCTGCCTGCATTACATTCTATGGGGGCTGCCTGCATTACATTCTATGGAGGCTGTGATGTATTACGTTCTATGGGGCTGTGCTGCATTACATTCTATGGGGGCTGTGATGTATTACATTCTATGGGGGCTGCCTGCATTACATTCTATGGGGGCTGTGATGTATTGCATTCTATGGGGGCTGCCTGCATTACATTCTATGGGGGCTGCCTGCATTACATTCTATGGGGGCTGTGTTGTATTACATTCTATGGGGGCTGTGCTGCATTACATTCTATGGGGCTGGCTGCATTACATTCTATGGGGGCTGTGATGTGTTACATTCTATGGGGACTGCGCTGTATTACATTCTATGGGGGCTGCCTGCATTACATTCTATGGGGGCTGCGATGTATTACATTCTATGGGGGCTGTGCTGTATTACATTCTATGGGGGCTGCCTGCATTACATTCTATGGGGGCTGCCTGCATTACATTCTATGGGGGCTGCCTGCATTACATTCTATGGGGGCTGCCTGCATTACATTCTATGGGGGCTGCCTGCATTACATTCTATGGGGGCTGCCTGCATTACATTCTATGGGGGCTGCCTGCATTACATTCTATGGGGGCTGTGATGTATTACGTTTTATGGGGGCTGTGATGTATTACGTTCTATGGGGGCTGTGATGTATTACGTTCTATGGGGCTGTGCGGCATTACATTCTATGGGGGCTGTGCTGTATTACATTCTATGGGGGCTGGGCTGTATTACATTCTATGGGGGCTGCCTGCATTACATTCTATGGGGGCTGCGATATATTACATTCTATGGGGGCTGTGATGTATTACGTTCTATAGGGCTGTGCTGCATTACATTCTATGGGGGCTGTGCTGTATTACATTCTATGGGGGCTGCCTGCATTACATTCTATGGGGGCTGCCTGCATTACATTCTATGGGGGCTGCCTGCATTACATTCTATGGGGGCTGTGATGTATTACGTTCTATGGTGGCTGTGATGTATTACATTCTATGGGGGCTGCCTGCATTACATTCTATGGGGGCTGTGCTGTATTACATTCTATGGGGGCTGCCTGCATTACATTCTATGGGGGCTGCGATGTATTACATTCTATGGGGGCTGTGATGTATTACGTTCTATAGGGCTGTGCTGCATTACATTCTATGGGGGCTGTGCTGTATTACATTCTATGGGGGCTGCCTGCATTACATTCTATGGGGGCTGCCTGCATTACATTCTATGGGGGCTGCCTGCATTACATTCTATGGGGGCTGCCTGCATTACATTCTATGGGGGCTGCCTGCATTACATTCTATGGGGGCTGCCTGCATTACATTCTATGGGGGCTGTGATGTATTACGTTCTATGGGGGCTGTGATGTATTACGTTCTATGGGGCTGTGCGGCATTACATTCTATGGGGGCTGTGCTGTATTACATTCTATGGGGGCTGGGCTGTATTACATTCTATGGGGGCTGCCTGCATTACATTCTATGGGGGCTGCGATGTATTACATTCTATGGGGGCTGTGATGTATTACGTTCTATAGGGCTGTGCTGCATTACATTCTATGGGGGCTGTGCTGCATTACATTCTATGGGGGCTGCCTGCATTACATTCTATGGGGGCTGTGATGTATTACGTTCTATGGTGGCTGTGATGTATTACGTTCTATGGGGCTGTGCGGCATTACATTCTATGGGGGCTGTGCTGTATTACATTCTATGGGGGCTGCCTGCATTATATTCTATGGGGGCTGCCTGCATTACATTCTATGGGGGCTGCCTGCATTACATTCTATGGGGGCTGCCTGCATTACATTCTATGGGGGCTGCCTGCATTACATTCTATGGGGGCTGTGATGTATTACGTTCTATGGGGGCTGTGATGTATTACGTTCTATGGGGGCTGTGATGTATTACGTTCTATGGGGCTGTGCGGCATTACATTCTATGGGGGCTGTGCTGTATTACATTCTATGGGGGCTGCCTGCATTATATTCTATGGGGGCTGCCTGCATTACATTCTATGGGGGCTGCCTGCATTACATTCTATGGGGGCTGCCTGCATTACATTCTATGGGGCTGTGATGTATTACGTTCTATGGGGGCTGTGATGTATTACGTTCTATGGGGCTGTGCGGCATTACATTCTATGGGGGCTGTGCTGTATTACATTCTATGGGGGCTGGGCTGTATTACATTCTATGGGGGCTGCCTGCATTACATTCTATGGGGGCTGCGATGTATTACATTCTATGGGGGCTGTGATGTATTACGTTCTATAGGGCTGTGCTGCATTACATTCTATGGGGGCTGTGCTGTATTACATTCTATGGGGGCTGCCTGCATTACATTCTATGGGGGCTGCCTGCATTACATTCTATGGGGGCTGCCTGCATTACATTCTATGGGGGCTGCCTGCATTACATTCTATGGTGGCTGTGATGTATTACGTTCTATGGGGCTGTGCTGCATTACATTCTATGGGGGCTGTGCTGTATTACATTCTATGGGGGCTGCCTGCATTACATTCTATGGGGGCTGCCTGCATTACATTCTATGGGGCTGTGCGGCATTACATTCTATGGGGGCTGTGATGTATTACGTTCTATAGGGCTGTGCTGCATTACATTCTATGGGGGCTGTGCTGTATTACATTCTATGGGGGCTGCCTGCATTACATTCTATGGGGGCTGCCTGCATTACATTCTATGGGGCTGTGCGGCATTACATTCTATGGGGGCTGTGATGTATTACGTTCTATAGGGCTGTGCTGCATTACATTCTATGGGGGCTGTGCTGTATTACATTCTATGGGGGCTGCCTGCATTACATTCTATGGGGGCTGCCTGCATTACATTCTATGGGGCTGTGCGGCATTACATTCTATGGGGGCTGTGATGTATTACGTTCTATAGGGCTGTGCTGCATTACATTCTATGGGGACTGAGCTGTAATGCTGGATACAGCTGTGATTATATGTTATATAGTCGTGTTACACTCCCCTCACTTCTTGTAGCCTACAAGTGTACAAAGATATTATACAGTCACGATGTGACAAGTGGGCCTGTGTGACTTCAAATGCCAGGGCTGAATTTTAGTCCCAGTCCGGCCCTGCCTGGAGACCTCTGGTGGTCATGCCGACGATCATGTGACGGGAGTCAGCGGCCAGATGACCAGAAGCGCTTGCTAAATGTCAGTGTTTGACAGCAGCGTTCAACTAATTAACCCCTTCACCCCGAAGCCTGTTTTCACCTAAGTGACACGGCCAATTTTTACAATTCTGACCACTGTCACTTTATGAGGTCATAACTCTAAAACGCTTTAACGGATCCTGGTGATTCTGACACTGTTTTCTCGTGACATATTGTACTTCATGATAGTGGTAAAACTTCTTCGATATGACTTGATTTTATTTGTGAAAAAAACAAAAATTTGTCGAAAATTATGAAAATTTAGCAATTTTCAAACTTTTAGTTTTTATGCCCTTAAATTAGAGAGTTATATCTCATAATATAGTTAATAAATAACATTTCCCACATGTCTGCTTTACATCAGCACAATTTTGGAAACAACATTTTTTTTTGTTAGGGAGTTATAAGGGTTAAAAGTTGACCAGCGATTTCTCATTTTTGCAACAAAATTTGCAAAACCATTTTTTTTACGGACCACCTCACACTTGAAGTGACTTTGAGGGGTCTATATGACAGAAAATGCCTAAAAGTGACACCATTCTAAAAACTGCACCCCTCAAGGTGCTCAAAACCACAATCAAAAAGTTTATTAACCCTTCAGGTGCTTCACAGGAATTTTTGGAATGTTTAAAAAAAATTGAACATCTAACTTTTTTTTCACAAAATTTTTACTTCAGATCCAATTTGTTCTATTTTACCAAGGGTAACAGGAGAAATTGGACCAAAAAAGTCGTTGTACAATTTGTCCTGAGTACGCCGATACCTCACATGTTGGGGTAAACCATTGATTGGGCACATGGCAGAGCTCGGAAGGGAAGGAGCGCTGTCACGATATGGTATGAAATATCATAAGTTAGTTTTCTTGCTAGCAAGCTGTGGGCTAAAAAAGCCCCCCCTTCCCTTTCACTCAGCCAAGAGCTGCCTTGCCAAGGTACATGGGGGAAGAGCGTTTTATTGCCTAAAGGAATGTTTACGACCAGGTAGAATCTTCCTCCAGCAAGAACTGGATTCTAAATCTCTAGAACACATGGAAGTTCTTTGTTCCATTTTTGTAAGATATAAGGCAGACGATGTAAGATAGGAAAATGGTACATATATCTTCTTATTCTCCCTCGGTGGATCTACGCATCACTCTAAATACGGGCGTCTAACTCCATCGGGTGAAGAAGTAGGGATTGCTCTGTAAATAATAGGACATATTTGATCTCATCGGAATGCCCACGATAATACGAGATGTATGCTGGGTATGGTACGTTTATGACATGTGCTGTAGCGAAGTTATAGAAAGTAAACAAATTTAAGGTTGCCTTACTCAAACTGAAGAAAGGGGAGGGTGATCCTAACTCAACCCTTTCTGTGAGGTCACAAGCTGTAGGTTATAAAGTTGCTGGCAGGCTTCCAGGGGGGAGTTGTGAGTTTTTACCTGAAGCGACCTGACTGCGAGTGCTAATGCACTGGGATAGATGGAAACCCCCCTAGCCTGGTTGCCTGCAATGCTCTGAACAACTGTAAGTGTATTTCTCATGTTGTTCCCTGTTTTTTTATAATTACCTTGTACATATTTGCAATGGTCTCATTTGTAACATCTTTGTAAAATATTTTGATAAAAAGCACTGCCTACATTTTGTGGGGTATATTATTTCATGCCAGTTCTTCCTCCCTGCTCTAAAAACGAACCCTAAGTCTCTTGAAGGGAAATGACGCTACTGTTTTGGGTTTGCTTCGGACTCGTTTAATCGAGGCTGGTGGCAGCTTACCGTGTGCAGGCTTTTGGGGGTCACTGTAGCGACTGCGGCTTGATAATTATTGTTCCTGCCTGCGTGGGAGTAGTTATCGCGTCGCTGCAGCGCGCCCAATAGCCAGTACATAGCAGGCAGCGTTTCTGGCGACGAATTACCCTAGGTGCAGTACCTAATCTGACCTGAGAGTAAGGGGGGCGCCAGAGAGCTGCAAGTGTTGAGTGGAACTGTAAGCGGGATACACAAATCCCTGCAGTTCATGGTATATTGAAGAGCAGTGGGATACCTAAAATAAGCCCCTGCTGTAAACTAAGAGGTCAATAACCTCGTGTGTGTGTTTTCATCACATTGTGGCAGTGGAGGGATAACTAGGATAAGCCCCCTGCACATGTGATAGCCGTCTGCTGGTCTAAAGTCACCCCAATCCGTGACATATTGTGGGCAGCGGCTAAGGGATCTTGACAGTCACGGTGTGAATCGTGACATATTGGTGGCAAGGCGGTGGGATCTTAGAGCATTAGTGATTTGGTTTGAGCAATCATTCCTCTCGCTAAAAACTTGCAGAAAGTTCTTGCGAGAACTCTGCGCAAATAAGTTTGGGAGAACGAACTCAGTGCTTATTAGTTGTGAGACAATTGTGTACTGGTAATTATCCCCCCCCCTTTCTCTTCGTTTTTCTATCCTATCTTTTATTTGGCAACCATGGTTGTGCTGGGAGAAACCTTTTATAAGAAGCAGTCCGAGGACACTCTTATGGCCTTGTGCATGTCACAGCAGATTGACTGTACCAACAAAACCAAGGCTCAAATGGTCGCTGAACTGGTGTAATTTGAAGCAGACCAAGCCAGGCCACAGAGCCCAGAGGCCACAGAGCCCAGAGGCCGCAGAAGCCGGCACCAGCGAACATGGTGCTGCAGCAGAGATCCAACCACTGAATGCTGGCCCTGTTAGCAATCCGGGTGAATTGGACCCCCACCTGCAGGCGGCCTTGAAAGAATTCCCCACTGACGACCATGAGGGACGTCGGCAGCTGATTCAGCAATACCGGCAGGAGGCCGAGGCCCGAGCGAGAGGCCCAAGCGCAGCGGGAGTACCAGCTGCAGATGGCCCGACTGCAAATGCAGGGGTCGTCCCAGTCCAGTCGTGAGCCCAGCAGCACTCAGACACCAAAGCCCCGGCCCGACCACTTTCCTGTTATGGAAAAGGATGGGGACTTGGACACTTTTCTGCGGGCCTTTGAGAAAGCCTGCAGAGAGTACCAGCTGCCTACACAAGAATGGGCACAATACCTGACACCAGGGCTGAGAGGAAAAGCTCTGGACCTCAAGAACAAGATGGTGACTATGAGGCTATCAAGCAGGCCCTCATAGCCAAGTACCAGCTTACGCCCGAGGTGTACCGTAAAAAGTTCCGGACCCTCCAACGTGGCCCAC
This sequence comes from Ranitomeya variabilis, assembly GCF_051348905.1. Classification (NCBI taxonomy): domain Eukaryota; kingdom Metazoa; phylum Chordata; class Amphibia; order Anura; family Dendrobatidae; genus Ranitomeya; species Ranitomeya variabilis. Next base: position 2,081,206 of record NC_135232.1, on the reverse strand, counting down.
ACGACAGTTACAGTGATGTGGTGCATGGACTGGGGACCCACTTTGACCAGTGGACCCAAGGACTGTCAGTGACCACCTTTGCACAGCTGCGAGACCTGATGATCAAAGACCAGTTCTTCCATCTTTGCCCAACTGAGGTGCGACAGTTCGTGATGGACAGAGAACCCAAAGTCGTGATGAAAGCAGCGCAGATTGCCGATGCCTATGAGGCCAACCGTAGATCGGAAGTGCGGAAGCCAGTCACCACCAGCTGGAGAGGGGGTAAGCCTGCATCCAACGCCAGTACCCCTGCCAGCCAACATACCAGAGGTCCTGTCCCCGTGGCCAGCAGCACCAGACCTACCACCGAAATTCGCCAGTGTTACCACTGCAGGCAGACTGGTCACATCAGTCCCCAATGTCCAGCCAAGCAGAAGAACCCCTCATCCAAGGCCCCAGGGCCTAATGCAGCAGTTCTTTTGGTGGGTGGTGTGGCTGGGAGGGGGTGTGATAACGTACAGCATGTCATTGTGGGAGGTCATGTTGCTACAGGCCTCAAGGACACCGGGGCTGAACGAACCCTCATCCGACCCGAACTGGCGGCCCCTGAAGAAATCATTCCGGGGAAAACCCTAACTGTCACTGGGATTGGGGGCATCAGCTGTCCCTTACCGATGGCCCGGGTTTATATTGATTGGGGTGCCGGGAGCGGGGTGAAGGAAGTGGGGCTGTCTGATAATTTGCCCACTGATGTTTTGTTGGGGACTGATTTGGGGAGGTTGGTGGCACACTTCGTCATTGACACCCCTCCCCAATCTACTAATGAGGGTAAAGTTAACCCTGATGATGATGATGATGATGATGGGAAATCGCTTGTGTTACCTGACCATGCTTTATCTTGTAATGTTGCATCTGATAACCATTTTTTCCTTGGATTGATGGTGCAAATGTTGTACCTGTGGGGGGGCGTGGCTATGTAGTTGGAGCGAGCAGACGCACTTAGCTGGAGCTCCTAACATCCTGCCATTATCCGGGCACATTAACCTCCTTAAAAGCGGAACGATTACCACCTACGGTTCTCCTGTGGCACCGGGAGGTGAACGGCTGCAGCAGACGGTATTCTGAAGCTGGAGGACGGCTTGGGACCCGGGGGAGTCTGTGAGTGCAGCGGGACACACGAGGCGGCGGCCATCTTTGTGGGCGCGCGCCCAGAGGATCGCAGGAGCGGTGCAACTTTTAACAATACCGCCGGGACTTCAGCACTCCTGGGCGGCTCTGCAGCATAGTCCGACAGCACGGGGGACCTGAGGAGAGGATCGGCGGTACTGGCGAGAGGCGGCAGACACTCTGCAGGTGCGCACTCAATCAGGAGGAGCTGCTGCACTAAGTACTATCCGGGCAGCGCGTCAGGAGAGGTGACTGTTATCGGCATTCATTATAGTGGGGACTATCGGTGTGTGCCCTGAAATAGTGGCCCCGGTCTTCCCCCCAGTCTGAATATACCTCTCTCTGTCGGCGCTAAAGATTTGGAGGGCTTGGCACCCCTTCTTGCTGCTGACTCCGTGGAGCTGTGGCCCTTCTCCTCCCCCCTGGTGCGCTGAGTTTACTCACTTCAATTGATTAGACTTTGCTGCATATAATCTGACCCGTTGTGATTGGGGACTCCCTGCCTGTCTCGTGACTCCTTGCTGCCACCATTTTACTTTCCACCTCAAAGAATCATGCAGCACTCAAAGGGTTCGGCAACTGCCGACAAATTGAAAAAATTTGCCAGAGAGGAACCCTCTGATGGTGGTCGGAACCTTAGGAACAGCTCCTCACTAGCGTCACGTAAGGGCCGTCCATCAGATAGTAATGAAGAGGGGGTACAGGATGACTTAACCCTTAAACGCGCCTCTGAGCAATTAATGCAGGCTATATCCTTGACCAGATCTGCTCTTACAGAAAAGATAGAAGACGTGCACACTGAGGTGGGGCGCCTGAGACGTGATATGCAAAGTATGGGAGGTCGCATTACGGAGGTGGAAACAAGAGTTTCCCAAATGGAAGATGTAATTCCCCCTATGGAGGCCAAATTGACAAAGGTGGCTGGCTCCATTAATGCTTGGAAACAGAAGGCAGATGATCTGGAAAATAGACTACGCCGAAATAACATCCGGATTGTTGGTCTACCAGAGCGGTCTGAGGGCCAGCACCCTGAAGAGTTTTTGGAAGACTGGCTGAAATCCTCCTTGGGGGGTGAGTTCTCCTCAACTTTCTCCGTAGAGAGAGCCCACAGAGTTCCTACGAGACCTAATCCCCCCGGAGCCCCCCCGAGGCCTCTCTTGGCGCGCCTCCTCAACGGTAAAGATAGGGACGCTATCCTGCGTCTAGCAAGGCAGAAAAGCCCTATTAAATTTCACAACACCACCATTTCAATCTTCCCGGATTTTTCGGTGGAGCTTCAGAAACAAAGGGCACGTTTCATCGACATCAAGAAACAACTCAGAGATCGTAATGTCATATATTCCATGATATACCCTGCTAGGTTGCGGGTGGTTTATGAGGGTACCTCTGTGTTTTTTACTGACCCAGAGGAGGCGGTTGAATGGCTGCGCACCCACGGTGCGACCAATGCAAAATAATTCTAAAATATTTGTGCTATTACTTACGAAATGGAGCTTCCAAGAAAGGCGTCGAATTTATCAACAATATCGGACGCTGATTTCAGTGAGGATATCCCCGTTTTTTCTTCTCAATAGGAGTATGGGACTTCACTCCTACACTGTTTGGTTTTTTTATACACTGTTCTTATCTTGTAGTTTGGTTCAAACTTGTTCTACAAAAAATTGCTGTCAGGGAGATGTGTTTTTCCACTGTATTTCAGGAACATGTTGGCGTAACAATGTTTATAATATGCAACTAAGAAGGTATGGCATCTAATCTTACATGGTTGACATGGAATGTGAGAGGCCTGGGATCACCACGAAAAAGAGTTAAAGTATTTTCCCAGATAAAGCGTTATCACCCACATGTAGTCACTCTGGTAGAAACGCATTTGACAAGGGACTCGGCCCGATATGTCCAGAAACCGTGGGTACAGTGGTCTGTTCACACATTTCATACGAGCTACTCTAGAGGGGTCTCGTTGTTAATCCATAAGGATATTAGATGGGAGGTCGGAGAGATATGGAGAGACACTGAAGGGCGTTTTATTTTTGTACACGCATGGATTGATTTGAAGGAATATGTTATTATTTGTATATATAATCCCCCCCCTGCTAATTTATCCATCATAAAAAAGGCATTGGGATTTACTTTAAACTACCCAGATGCACATATTGTGCATGGGCGATTTTAACCTGGTTATGGATGAGGGTCTTGACAGACTTAGACTTGAAGATAGGGCTCCAGGGGAGACTCTAGGCCGATCTCGTTTATTCACATTCATGGAGGGCAGTGGCTGGTTGGATTTATGGAGGATACAATACCCAGATAAAAAAGAATACACCTGCCACTCGTCAGTTCGGCGCACTTTATCTCGCCTGGATTATATCTTTGGCTCCAGCAATTTGGCCATTTGGGTAGAGGAGGTACAGCATGGGAATAGAGGTATTTCAGACCACAGCCCAGTAATCCTTAAACTTAACTTTGGTCAGAAGAGGCAGGAGAGGGTTTGGAAACTAAATCCATTTTGGTTAAAACTGATTGGCCCCAATGATAGAACTCTAGAACAACTAGACTGTTTCATAACATCCGACCCAGAGCCACAAAATATAAATATGTTTTGGGACGCTCTTAAAGCGTTCATGAGAGGTTGCTTGACGTCTACAATCTCCTACATTAAACGGAAAACCTCTCGTGAAGATGATGAGATGGAACAACGACTAAGGGACTCAGAAAAGGCCTATATCGCTAATCAGACCAGTGTGAATAGGGCAGAGTGGTTGTTATCTCACAGATTACATGCACAATATGTTGACACTAAATCCAAACGTAAACTTTTCTTCACTAGACAAAAGGTACCGTCACACTAGGCGATATCGCCAGCAATCCGTGACGTTGCAGCGACCTGGATGGCGATATCGCTGTATTTGACACGCAGCAGCGATCTGGATCCCGCTGTGAAATTGCTGGTCGCTGCTAGAAGGTCTGCACATTATTTGGTCGCTAGGTCGCCGTGTATCGCCGTGTTTGACAGCAAAAGCGACGATACCAGCGATATTTTACACTGGTAACCAGGGTAAACATCGGGTTACTAAGCGCAGGGCCGCGCTTAGTAACCCGATGTTTACCCTGGTTACCAGCGTAAAAGTTAAAAAAACAAACAGTACATACTCACCTGCGCGTCCCCCAGCCTCTGCTTCCTGACACTAAAGCGCCGGCCCTAAACTGAAAGTGAAAGCACAGCGGTGACGTCACCGCTCTGCTGTTAGGGCCGGAGCTCAGTCAGCGTCAGGATGCAGAGGCTGGGGGACGCGCAGGTGAGCATGTACTGTTTGTTTTTTTAACTTTTACGCTGGTAACCAGGGTAAACATCGGGTTACTAAGCGCGGCCCTGCGCTTAGCAACCCGATGTTTACCCTGGTTACCCGGGGACCTCGGCATCGCTGGTCGCTGGAGAGCGGTCTGTGTGACAGCTCTCCAGCGACCACACAGCGACGCTGCAGCGATCGGCATTGCTGTCGCTATCGCTGCAGCGTCGCTTAGTGTGACGGTACCTAAACTTACTTTGAACTGGGGAATCAGTCAAGCAAACTACTAGCCTTCATGGTACGACAACAAAATACATCGAATACTATACTTAAAATCCGAAACCCAGATGGCATAATAGTGACCTCCACGAGTGACATACTTCTATGCTTTCAGGAATATTATAAAAAGTTATATCGTTCTCAAGGGGACCTTAATACGGTGGACTGTCTGGGTTACTTGTCAGATATTGAATTTCCTGTGTTGAGCTCTGCACAACAAGCTTTTTTAGATGCAGATTTTACTTTGGAGGAAATTAATACTGCTATAGCGGACATGGCCTCTGGGAAGGCACCGGGCCCCGACGGGTTCCCCATAGAATTGTATAGGCAATATCGTGACCACCTAGCACCGAGTCTTTTGAGGGTGTTCCGGGAAATTTGGAGAGGGGGAGGTTCTTTGCCAGATTCTTTTTATGATGCAAATATTATAGTTTTAAAAAAGGAAGGTAAAGACCCCCTGGAATGTGGATCATACCGCCCTATATCACTGGTAAATGTTGACTATAAGATTTTCACTAAAATACTAGCCACTAGATTGAATGCAGTAATATTAGATATAATACACCCAGACCAGACCGGATTTATGCCTGGTAAAAACACGTCTATTAATATTAGGAGGGTCCAGTCGGTAACACAATATAGCTCACTAAAATTGGAAAACAGATGGGCTTTGGCCTCGCTAGACGCGGCCAAGGCGTTTGATTCCCTTGAATGGTCCTTTTTAAATGCATGTCTGCAGAAATATAATTTCGGCCCCAAGTTTCAAAAATGGATTAGCGCAATATATATGAAACCTAAAGCTCGGATAATAGTCAATAATTCCAGGTCAGATGCTTTCCCCCTAATGAGAGGGACCCGGCAGGGCTGCCCCCTTTCGCCGGCCCTTTTTGCCCTCGCTATCGAAGCACTAGCGATACGTATGAGATCTGCCCCGTCTATTAAAGGTATTACAATAGCTAACCGTGTAGAGACTGTTGGCCTGTATGCAGATGACATGGTAGTTTTTATGGATGATGTGGAAGAGACACTACCACAGGTGATTTCCATCATAAATAAATTTAGTGGGTACTCCGGATTATATATAAATTGGGACAAGTCCTCCTTGATGTCTCTCTCCCATGCTTCGGCTGATCACCTTGAGAAGCTATCACCATTACCAGTAGTGTCCCATTTTAAGTATTTGGGAATAAATATACCTAGGAGTAGTGAGCTGGATTTACAGCTTAATGTTCTGCCATTATTAGATCTAGTCAAACATAAATTTACGGTATGGGAGAAATTGCCATTGTCTGTCTCTGGTCGTATAAATCTAATTAAGATGATATTACTTCCGAAGCTTAACTATTCCCTCCAGCACAGTGCAGTTCCCGTCCCCAGATCCTTTTTTTCAAACCTAAACTCCTTAATATCATCTTTTGTGTGGGGGAAATCTAGACCTAAACTTAAGCTGTCTACTTTGCAAAGATCCAAACAGATGGGGGGTGTAGCGTTACCTAATTTTTTTCTATATTACTTAGCCGGACAATTAAGAGCACTGAGTGCGTGGATGCCTGGGGGTCATCTTCCAAACTCGGAAAGTCATCTGGCCCATGCAGCAAAAACGGAGTGTTTACTGGGTTTTTTAGAAATAGACAAACCCAATACCCCTAAATTGTTACCACTCCTTCGCCTAGCGAGATCGGTTTGGCGTCAGGGGAAAAAGGTCGCTCACTTTGAAAATATTATAGCCAAAATGCCATTGTGGAACAATGAGTGTCTCCGGGAGCTGTTAGATCACCCATCTACCCAATTTTGGACCTCGCATGGGATTGCTTCCATTAATAATTTATACGAACAGGGTGTGTTGATGTCTTTTGAACAACTACGAGTTAAATGTGATATTCCAAGATCCCAATTCTTTCGTTATTTGCAACTTAGATCTGCGCTACAATCATATATACGCAGAATGGGGCCTATGTCAATAATATCGTCCCTTCCGTTAATAGGGATCCTCAAATCACAGGGGCCCCGAGGTCTCATTTCCACTCTATACACACATCTATTGTCTGTGGGTGCGGATTCTGAGGTACTGCCGGTTAAAGGGAAATGGAAGCTTTTAATTCCAGATCTTCAGGATGAGGACTGGGAAATGATTTTAGAGTCCCCATCCAAGGTATCCCCATCGGCTAACAATAAAATGATCCAAATGTATATAATACATCAAGCTTATCTAACCCCGTCGCGGCTATTTAAAATGGGTAGGGGCGGCTCCTCGGAATGTCTGAGATGTCATGTAGAGGAAGCGGATTTTCTACACATGATATGGGGCTGTCCAATCATTCAATCCTTTTGGAGGGAGGTGACATCCTTGCTGTCCTCTCTAATGCATACTTCTGTCCCCTTAGATCCGTTAATATGTCTATTCGGAGTACTTGATGAAGAGATATGGGGACATCATGTACAAATTCTTCTGAGAGAAACACTTTTTTTAGCAAGGAAAATAATAGCTTTAAGATGGATGGGGAACAATAATCCGTCGCTCAGAGCATGGATCGATCTGGTGAACTCGGTAATACCTTTTGAACGCACACTATACCAGAATAGAGGTTGTATGGGAAAATTTGAAAAGATATGGGAGATATGGAACTCTTCATACCACACCATGTCATCACGTGATGGATAGCCTAGCTTTTCTACATTATTTGACAAATTTTCATTGGTTACTGCCTCTTCTCGATGTTTAAAATATATGTTTGCTACAGTGGGTGTTAGTTTTTTATTTTTCTTTTGGCAGCAAGATGATTGAGTGTTCAGAAAAAAGAGTCTAAAGTTTTGTTGTAGATTCTTTGGGTGTACTGTAATGCTTTAACTTTTCTGTGAACGAAGTCATGTAACATTTTGTGTATTAAGATGACTGGAATCATACTTGTTTATCAATTCGGTTACAATATTATGTGCACCTTGTTATGTTCAATAAACGAGTTTAAAAAAAAAAAATGTTGTACCTGTGCCAACGGCATCTGATAATGATGTTTCTGTGAAAGTTGATGTGTCCATAGGTACAGGAGTGCTCAGCCACGTCGCTCTGCGGAGTGAGACGGCTGAGGAACCCCTAGCAGGGGCAAGTGTCGGTGCTACAGGAAATGGGGAGATACATGGGAACCGTGAGGAAGGTGATGCCATGCAATTGACCAGTGCCACCGAGGAAGGTAACTGGCCCATAAGTAGCAATGCTCCTGAGGTAATGGGGGTGGATGGGGAGGTAGAGCCCATAGCAGCGTCGGCTGATGGGTCTGTAGAAACCCCCGGGGAGACAGCCTACGTAGCTGCTGTCACCCGCAGTCAGAGTGCCCGGGACGCAGATAACTGTCTGCCTCCCGGACCCTCCTCAGTCATCAGTGTGACTGAACCAGAGGTGGACCCAGTGCAGGTCCAAGAGGGTTCCCGTGGGGAAGGGACCCTGACATCGCTTTTGGCTTCCCCTAGCCAGGAGTTTCAGGCCGCTCTGCACACAGATGCGAGCCTTGAGAGTTTGAGACAGCTCACCGGGACGTCATTCTCCGAGTCTGATAAGGAGAAGGTGTTCTGGGAAGGAGGAAGGTTGTACCGGGAGACAGTACCCGGAGAATCACAAAAGGAGTGGTTGAGGGAAAGACAGCTGGTCGTCCCGCAGCAATTCAGGGGTGAGTTGTTGCGGATTGCCCATGAGATTCCGCTAGCTGGACACTTGGGGATCAGCAAAACTAAGGCCCGGCTGTCTCAACACTTCTATTGGCCTAAGATGGGGACAGATGTGTCCAACTACTGCCGCTCCTGTGTCACCTGTCAAAGAGTGGGGAAGGCGGTGCCTGCTCTTAAGGCTCCCCTGATCCCTTTGCCAGTGATAGAGGAGCCTTTCCAGAGGATTGCGGTGGACATTGTGGGCCCGCTGGCCGTCCCCAGCAGCTCTGGAAAGCGATATATTCTTACTGTGGTAGACTACGCTACCCGGTACCCAGAGGCAGTAGCTCTGTCGTCAACTAGGGCAGATAAGGTGGCGGATGCCCTGTTGGCCATCTTTTCACGTGTAGGATTTCCCAAGGAAATGCTTACTGATCAAGGGACCCAATTTATGTCTCACCTAATGGAGGCTCTCTGTAAGAAAATGCAGGTGAAACACCTGGTATCGAGTGCGTATCACCCACAGACCAATGGCTTGTGTGAACGCTTCAATGGTACCCTCAAACAGATGCTACGCATGCTGGTTGAGACACAAGGGCGCGTGTTGTGAATTTGCTTTTTGCTCCCTCTAGTGGTTACTAGTTTTTTGACTCTGGTTTTTCTGTCATTCCTTTTATCCGCACCTGGGTCGTTAGTTAGGGGTGTTGCTATATAAGCTCCCTGGACCTTCAGTTCAATGCCTGGCAACGTAGTTATCAGAGCTAGTCTGCTGTGCTCTTGTCTACTGATCCTAGTTCCAGTTATATCAGCTAAGTCTGCCTTTTGCTTTTTGCTATTTGTTTTGGTTTTGCATTTTTGTCCAGCTTGTTCCTAATCTATATCCTGACCTTTGCTGGAAGCTCTAGGGGGCTGGTGTTCTCCCCCCGGACCGTTAGACGGTTCGGGGGTTCTTGAATTTCCAGTGTGGATTTTGATAGGGTTTTTGTTGACCATATAAGTTACCTTTCTTTATTCTGCTATCAGTAAGCGGGCCTCTCTGTGCTAAACCTGGTTCATTTCTGTGTTTGTCATTTCCTCTTACCTCACCGTCATTATTTGTGGGGGGCTTCTATCCAGCTTTGGGGTCCCCTTCTCTGGAGGCAAGAAAGGTCTTTGTTTTCCTCTACTAGGGGTAGCTAGATTCTCCGGCTGGCGCGTGTCATCTAGAATCAACGTAGGAATGATCCCCGGCTACTTCTAGTGTTGGCGTTAGGAGTAGATATATGGTCAACCCAGTTACCACTGCCCTATGAGCTGGATTTTTGTATTCTGCAGACTTCCACGTTCCTCTGAGACCCTCGCCATTGGGGTCATAACAGTTTGCCAGGCCAGTATTAAATGTTTAATGCATTGCAGAAGAGGGATTATAAGAAAGAAGATTCTGAGTTTTTTTTTTCTTCTTCCCCTTTACCTCAGAGTGGCTATGCTTGCTGCAGACATGAATGTCCAGACCTTGATTACAAGTGTGGACCAGCTGGCTACTCGTGTGCAGGGCATACAAGACTATGTTATCAGAAATCCTAGGTCAGAACCTAAAATACCGATTCCTGAACTGTTTTCCGGAGACAGGTTTAAGTTTAGGAATTTCGTGAATAATTGTAAATTGTTTTTGTCCCTGAGACCCTGTTCATCTGGAGATTCTGCTCAGCAAGTAAAAATTGTTATTTCGTTCTTACGGGGCGACCCTCAGGATTGGGCTTTTTCGCTGGCGCCAGGAGATCCGGCATTGGCTGATCTTGATGCGTTTTTTCTGGCGCTCGGTTTACTTTATGAGGAACCCAATCTTGAGATTCAGGCAGAAAAGGCCTTGCTGGCTATGTCTCAGGGGCAGGACGAGGCTGAAGTGTATTGCCAAAAATTTCGGAAATGGTCCGTGCTGACACATTGGAACGAGTGTGCACTGGCCGCTAATTTTAGAAATGGCCTTTCTGAAGCCATTAAGAATGTTATGGTGGGTTTTCCCATTCCCACAGGTCTGAATGATACTATGGCACTGGCTATTCAAATTGACCGGCGGTTGCGGGAGCGCAAAACCGCAAATTCCCTCATGGTGTTGTCTGAACAGACACCTATTTCGGTGCAATGTGATAGAAAAACCGCAAATTCCCTCATGGTGTTGTCTGAACAGACACCTGATTTAATGCAATGTGATAGAATCCTGACTAGAAATGAGCGGAAAATTCATAGACGCCGGAATGGCTTGTGCTACTACTGTGGTGATTCTACACATGTTATCTCAGCATGCTCTAAACGTATAGCTAAGGTTGTTAGTCCTGTCACCGTTGGTAATTTGCAACCTAAATTTATTCTGTCTGTAACTTTGATTTGCTCACTGTCATCTTATCCTGTCATGGCGTTTGTAGATTCAGGTGCTGCCCTGAGTCTCATGGATCTCTCATTTGCTAAGCGCTGTGGTTTTACTCTTGAACCATTAGAAAATCCTATTCCTCTTAGGCTACGTTCACATTAGCGTTAAGCTAATGTGCGCCGGGTTTGCGTCGGCGACGCAGCGGCGACGCATGCGTCATGCGCCCCCTATACTTAACATGGGGGACGCATGCGTTTTTTTGTGTTGCGTTGTGCCACACATGCGTCTTTTTTGCCGCAAGCGTCGGACCAAGAAAACGCAACAAGTTGCATTTTTCTTGCGTCCGATTTTCGGCAAAAAACGACGCATGCGTCGCAAAACGCAGCGTTTTTGCGTGCGTTTTGCCGCGTTTTTGCGTGCGTTGTGCGTTGCGTCGCCGACGCAGCGGCGCACAACGCTAGTGTGAACTTAGCCTTAGGGGTATTGATGCTACACCATTGGCAGCAAATAAACCGCAGTATTGGACACAGGTTACCATGTGCATGACTCCTGAACACCGCGAGGTGATACGTTTCCTGGTTTTACATAAAATGCATGATTTGGTTGTTTTAGGGCTGCCATGGTTACAGACCCATAATCCAGTCCTGGACTGGAAGGCTATGTCAGTCTCAAGTTGGGGCTGTCGTGGTATTCATGGGGATTCCCTGCCTGTGTCTATTGCTTCTTCTACGCCTTCGGAAGTTCCGGAGTATTTGTCTGATTATCAGGATGTCTTCAGTGAGTCTGAGTCCAGTGCACTGCCTCCTCATAGGGACTGTGACTGTGCTATAGATTTGATCCCAGGCAGTAAATTTCCTAAGGGAAGACTGTTTAATCTGTCGGTACCGGAACATACCGCTATGCGTTCATATATCAAGGAGTCTCTGGAGAAAGGACATATTCGTCCGTCTTCTTCCCCTCTTGGTGCGGGATTCTTTTTTGTGGCAAAAAAGGACGGATCTTTGAGACCTTGTATTGATTATCGGCTTTTAAATAAGATCACTGTCAAATTTCAGTATCCTTTACCACTGTTGTCTGACTTGTTTGCCCGGATTAAGGGTGCCAAGTGGTTCACCAAGATAGACCTTCGTGGTGCGTACAACCTTGTGCGCATTAAGCAAGGTGATGAATGGAAAACCGCATTCAATACGCCTGAAGGTCATTTTGAGTACTTGGTGATGCCTTTTGGGCTCTCCAATGCGCCTTCAGTTTTTCAGTCCTTTATGCATGACATTTTCCGGAAGTATCTGGATAAATTTTTGATTGTTTATCTGGATGATATTTTGGTTTTTTCTGATAATTGGGATTCGCATGTGGAGCAGGTCAGGTTGGTCTTTAAAATTTTGCGTGAAAATTCTTTGTTTGTCAAGGGCTCAAAGTGTCTCTTTGGTGTACAGAAGGTTCCCTTTTTGGGGTTCATTTTTTCCCCTTCTGCTGTGGAGATGGACCCAGTCAAGGTCCGAGCTATTCTTGATTGGACTCAGCCCTCGTCAGTTAAGAGTCTTCAGAAGTTCTTGGGCTTCGCTAACTTCTACCGTCGTTTTATCGCTAATTTTTCTAGCATTGTGAAACCTTTGACGGATATGACCAAGAAGGGCTCCGATGTAGCTAACTGGGCTCCTGCTGCCGTGGAGACTTTCCAGGAGTTGAAACGCCGATTTACTTCGGCGCCTGTTTTGTGCCAGCCTGACGTCTCACTTCCCTTTCAGGTTGAGGTGGATGCTTCGGAGATTGGGGCAGGGGCCGTTTTGTCGCAGAGAGGTCCTGGTTGCTCTGTTATGAAACCTTGTGCCTTTTTCTCTAGGAAGTTTTCGCCTGCCGAGCGAAATTATGATGTGGGCAATCGGGAGTTGTTGGCCATGAAATGGGCATTTGAGGAGTGGCGTCATTGGCTCGAGGGTGCTAAGCATCGTGTGGTGGTCTTGACTGATCACAAAAATCTGATGTATCTCGAGTCTGCTAAACGCCTTAATCCGAGACAGGCCCGCTGGTCATTGTTTTTCTCCCGCTTTGATTTTGTTGTCTCGTATTTACCAGGTTCAAAGAATGTGAAGGCCGATGCTCTTTCTAGGAGCTTTGTGCCTGATGCTCCTGGAGTCGCTGATCCTGTTGGTATTCTTAAAGATGGAGTTATCTTGTCAGCTATTTCTCCGGATCTGCGACGTGTGTTGCAGAGATTTCAGGCTGATAGGCCTGAGTCTTGTCCACCTGACAGACTGTTTGTCCCGGATAAGTGGACCAGCAGAGTCATTTCCGAGGTTCATTCCTCGGTGTTGGCAGGTCACCCGGGAATTTTTGGCACCAGAGATCTGGTGGCCAGGTCCTTTTGGTGGCCTTCCTTGTCAAGGGATGTGCGGTCATTTGTGCAGTCCTGTGGGACTTGTGCTCGAGCTAAGCCTTGCTGTTCTCGTGCCAGCGGTTTGCTCTTGCCCTTGCCTGTCCCGAAGAGACCTTGGACACATATCTCCATGGATTTCATTTCTGATCTTCCGCTATCTCAGGGCATGTCCGTTATCTGGGTGATATGTGATCGCTTCTCCAAGATGGTCCATTTGGTTCCTTTGCCTAAGCTGCCTTCCTCTTCCGATCTGGTTCCTGTGTTTTTCCAGAACGTGGTTCGTTTGCACGGCATCCCTGAGAATATTGTGTCAGACAGAGGATGCCAGTTCGTTTCCAGGTTCTGGCGATCCTTTTGTAGTAGGATGGGCATTGATTTGTTGTTTTCGTCTGCTTTCCATCCTCAGACTAATGGACAGACGGAGCGAACCAATCAGACTTTGGAGGCTTATTTGAGGTGTTTTGTCTCTGCTGATCAGGACGATTGGGTGACATTCTTGCCGTTGGCTGAGTTTGCCCTTAATAATCGGGCTAGTTCCGCCACCTTGGTTTCGCCTTTTTTCTGCAACTCTGGTTTCCATCCTCGCTTTTCTTCGGGTCATGTGGAGCCTTCTGACTGTCCTGGGGTGGATTCTGTGGTGGGTAGGTTGCAGCAGATCTGGAATCATGTGGTGGACAACTTGAAGTTGTCACAGGAGAAGGCTCAGCGCTTTGCCAACCGCCGCCGCGGTGTGGGTCCCCGACTACGCGTTGGGGATTTGGTATGGCTTTCTTCCCGCTTTGTTCCTATGAAGGTCTCCTCTCCCAAATTTAAACCTCGTTTTATTGGGCCTTACAAGATATTGGAAATCCTTAATCCTGTATCTTTTCGTCTGGATCTTCCTGTGTCGTTTGCTATTCACAATGTATTTCATAGGTCCTTGTTGCGGCGGTACATTGTGCCTGTAGTTCCTTCTGCTGAGCCTCCTGCTCCGGTGTTGGTTGAGGGCGAGTTGGAGTACGTGGTGGAGAAGATCTTGGATTCTCGCCTCTCCAGGCGGAGGCTTCAGTACCTGGTCAAGTGGAAGGGCTATGGTCAGGAGGATAATTCCTGGGTGGTCGCCTCTGATGTTCATGCGGCCGATTTAGTTTGTGCCTTTCATGCCGCTCATCCTGATCGCCCTGGTGGTCGTGGTGAGGGTTCGGTGACCCCTCACTAAGGGGGGGTACTGTTGTGAATTTGCTTTTTGCTCCCTCTAGTGGTTACTAGTTTTTTGACTCTGGTTTTTCTGTCATTCCTTTTATCCGCACCTGGGTCGTTAGTTAGGGGTGTTGCTATATAAGCTCCCTGGACCTTCAGTTCAATGCCTGGCAACGTAGTTATCAGAGCTAGTCTGCTGTGCTCTTGTCTACTGATCCTGGTTCCAGTTATATCAGCTAAGTCTGCCTTTTGCTTTTTGCTATTTGTTTTGGTTTTGCATTTTTGTCCAGCTTGTTCCTAATCTATATCCTGACCTTTGCTGGAAGCTCTAGGGGGCTGGTGTTCTCCCCCCGGACCGTTAGACGGTTCGGGGGTTCTTGAATTTCCAGTGTGGATTTTGATAGGGTTTTTGTTGACCATATAAGTTACCTTTCTTTATTCTGCTATCAGTAAGCGGGCCTCTCTGTGCTAAACCTGGTTCATTTCTGTGTTTGTCATTTCCTCTTACCTCACCGTCATTATTTGTGGGGGGCTTCTATCCAGCTTTGGGGTCCCCTTCTCTGGAGGCAAGAAAGGTCTTTGTTTTCCTCTACTAGGGGTAGCTAGATTCTCCGGCTGGAGCGTGTCATCTAGAATCAACGTAGGAATGATCCCCGGCTACTTCTAGTGTTGGCGTTAGGAGTAGATATATGGTCAACCCAGTTACCACTGCCCTATGAGCTGGATTTTTGTATTCTGCAGACTTCCACGTTCCTCTGAGACCCTCGCCATTGGGGTCATAACAGGCGCGGCTGGGAGCGGTACCTCCCACACCTGCTATTCGCTTACCGAGAGGTTCCGCAGGCCTCGACGGGGTTCTCCCCCTTCGAGCTCCTGTACGGCAGGCGAGTCCGGGGACCCCTTGGGTTGGTAAGAGGAGCCGAACCCTTCTGAAGTGTCCATAGTGGAGTATGTCATGCGCTTCCGTGACAAGATGCAGACCTTGACGCAGTTGGTGCATGACAACATGACGCAGGCTCAGGCTGATCAGAAGCACTGGTACGACCAGAACGCCCGGGAGCGGACCTACCACGTGGGTCAAAAGGTGTGGGTGCTGGTTCCCGTACCAACGGATAAGCTTCAGGCAGCCTGGGAGGGCCCGTACGTCGTCCACCAACAGCTCAACCCGGTCACCTATGTGGTCACGCTTGACCACACTCGGGGTAGGCGAAAGGCCTTTCACGTCAACATGATGAAGGCTCATCACGCATGTGAACCTTTCGTCCTACCGGTCTGCAGCGCACCCGAAGAAGGGGAGGAAGACACCCTCCTGGACATGCTGGCCCAAGCCAAGGCCCGTGGGTCCATTGAGGACGTGGAGGTACGCCTCGCTAGATGAACCACAGCGGTTGCAGTTGCAAACCACACTGGAACCCTTCCGGGTCGTGTTCTCCAACCGGCCTGGAAGGACTGAGTTAGCCGTCCACGAGGTGGACACCGGGAATCACGCCCCACTACGGCGAACACCCTATCGAATCTCTGACCAGGTGCAGCAGATTATGCGCCAGGAGATCGATGAGATGTTACAGCTGGGGGTGATTCGACGGTCAAAGAGCGCGTGGGCCTCACCTGTAGTTCTCGTGCCAAAGAAGGACTGGACCACCCGGTTCTGCGTGGACTACAGGGGGCTCAATGCCATTACAGCCTCTGATGCGCACCCAATGCCGCGCATCGAGGAGCTGCTTGAGAAGTTAGCGGGCGCAAAATACCTGACAATAATGGATCTGAGTCGCGGATACTGGCAGATTCCCCTGAGCCCCGAGGCGCAGGAGAAGTACGCCTTTGTCACACCCTTTGGACTGTACCAGTCCACGGTCATGCCCTTCGGCATGAAGAATGCCCCTGCCACTTTCCAGCGGATGGTCAATCTCCTGCTTCAGGGACTGGGGAAGTACGCTGTGGCGTACTTAGATGACATTGCCATCTTCAGTCCCTCCTGGGATGAACACCTGCAGCATCTCGAGGAGGTGCTCGGGCGAATTCACCGAGCAGGACTGACTATCAAGCCGGGAAAGTGCCAGATGGGCATGAGGGAGGTCAACTACCTGGGGCACCCTGAAACCGGAGCCTGACAAAGTGGGCGTGATCGTGAACTGGCCCACTCCTGGGACCAAGAAACAGGTGATGTCCTTCCTGGGCACTGCAGGGTACTATAGGTGCTTTGTGCAGCACTACAGTAGCCTGGCAAAACCTTTGACGGACCTCACCAGGAAGAAGCTACCCCACATCGTCAACTGGACAGATGGCTGTGAGGGGGCCTTCCAGGCATTGAAAATAGCACTGTGCAACGCCCCTGTGTTGAAAGCAGTCGACAGCAGTCGACCGTTCTTGGTACAGACCGACGCCAGTGAGTTTGGCCTTGGTGCTGTGCTCAGCCAGGTTGACTCGGAGGACCAAGAGCACCCCGTGTTGTACCTGAGCCGGAAACTTTTGCCGAGGGAAGTGGCCTACTCCACCATTGAGAAGGAGTGCCTGGCCATAGTCTGGGCCCTGCAGCGCTTGCAGCCCTACTTGTACGGTCGCACCTTCACTGTGTTGACCGACCACGACCCTTTGCGCTGGCTAAGCACCATGTGTGGAACCAATGGCAGGTTGCTACGCTGGAGCCTTGCCCTTCAGCAATTTGACTTCACCATTGAACACAAAGCGGGCAAAGAGCATGGAAATGCAGATGAACCCTCCCGCCAGGGTGAACCCACGGAGGTGCGCATGGAGGCATACCGAGAGGTTCTGCCGCCGTAGCGCACACCAAAAGGGGGAGGTGTCACGATATGGTATGAAATATCATAAGTTAGTTTTCTTGCTAGCCAGCTGTGGGCTAAAAAAGCCCCCCTTCCCTTTCACTCAGCCAAGAGCTGCCTTGCCAATGTACATGGGGGAAGAGCGTTTTATTGCCTAAAGGAATGTTTACGACCAGGTAGAATCTTCCTCCAGCAAGAACTGGATTCTAAATCTCTAGAACACATGAAAGTTCTTTGTTCCATTTTTGTAAGATATTAGGCAGACGATGTAAGATAGGAAAATGGTACATATATCTTCTTATTCTCCCTCGGTGGATCTACGCATCACTCTAAATACGGGCGTCTAACTCCATCGGGTGAAGAAGTAGGGATTGCTCTGTAAATAATAGGACATATTTGATCTCATCGGAATGCCCACGATAATACGAGATGTATGCTGGGTATGGTACGTTTATGATGTGCTGTAGCGAAGTTATAGAAAGTAAACAAATTTAAGGTTGCCTTACTCAAACTGAAGAAAGGGGAGGGTGATCCTAACTCAACCCTTTCTGTGAGGTCACAGGCTGTAGGTTATAAAGTTGCTGGCAGGCTTCCAGGGGGGAGTTGTGAGTTTTTACCTGAAGCGACCTGACTGCGAGTGCTAATGCACTGGGATAGATGGAAACCCCCCTAGCCTGGTTGCCTGCAATGCTCTGAACAACTGTAAGTGTATTTCTCATGTTCCCTGTTTTTTTTATAATTACCTTGTACATATTTGCAATGGTCTCATTTGTAACATCTTTGTAAAATATTTTGATAAAAAGCACTGCCTACATTTTGTGGGGTATATTATTTCATGCCAGTTCTTCCTCCCTGCTCTAAAAACGTACCCTAAGTCTCTTGAAGGGAAATGACGCTACTGTTTTGGGTTTGCTTCGGACTCGTTTAATCGAGGCTGGTGGCAGCTTACCGTGTGCAGGCTTTTGGGGCTCACTGTAGCGACTGCGGCTTGATAATTATTGTTCCTGCCTGCGTGGGAGTAGTTATCGCGTCGCTGCAGCGCGCCCAATAGCCAGTACATAGCAGGCAGCGTTTCTGGCGACGAATTACCCTAGGTGCAGTACCTAATCTGACCTGAGAGTAAGGGGGGCGCCAGAGAGCTGCAAGTGTTGAGTGGAACTGTAAGCGGGATACACAAATCCCTGCAGTTCATGGTATATTGAAGAGCAGTGGGATACCTAAAATAAGCCCCTGCTGTAAACTAAGAGGTCAATAACCTCGTGTGTGTGTTTTCATCACATTGTGGCAGTGGAGGGATAACTAGGATAAGCCCCCTGCACATGTGATAGCCGTCTGCTGGTCTAAAGTCACCCCAATCCGTGACACATTGTGGGCAGCGGCTAAGGGATCTTGACAGTCACGGTGTGAATCGTGACAAGCGCCATCTGACTTATCAATGCAAGATTTGCTGGAATTGAGATCGGAACCCATGTCGCAATTGGAGAGCCCCTGATGTGCCTAAACAGTGGAAACCCCCACAAGTGACACCATTTTGGAAAGTACACCCTCTAAGGAACTACTCTAGATGTGTGGTGAGCACTTTGAACCTCCAGGTGCTTCACAGAAGTTTATAATGTAGAGCCGTAAAAAAAAATTCTTATTAATTTTCACAAAAAATGATCTTTTTGCCCCAAATTTTTTATTTTCCCAAGGGTAACAGGATAAATTGGACCCCAAAAGTTGTTGTGCAATTTGTCCTGAGTACGCTCATACTTCATATATGGGGATAAACCACTGTTTGGGCGCATGGCAGAGCGCGGAAGGGAAGGAGCGCCATTTGACTTTTCAATGCAAAATTGGCTGGAATTGAGATCGTAACCCATGTCGTGTTTGGAGAGCCCCTGACGTGTCTAAACAGTGGAAACCCTCACAAGTGACACCATTTTGGAAAGAAGTCCCCCTAAGGAACTTTTCTAGATGTGTGGTGAGCACTTTTAACCCCCAATTGTTTCACTAAAGTTTAGAATGTAGCGCTGTGAAAATTAAAAAATCATTTTTTCTCAGTCGCCCATGACAGCACTACCAGAGAGAGGGAATCCGCCCTTCAGGGACAGGAAACCTACAGGATAAAAAGGGCGGTACCTCTCTCCTGCCTCAGTTTTGTTTCCTGTCCCTGACAGGGGAACCCTCAGGATCGGTACCTGTGATCCGGAGCCGACCAGTGGAGGTATGACGGCGGGGAGGCCCCTGTCACCGCTGGCACTTTGTCCGACGCCGCCGCTTCTGGGTCCGATGGGGCTGCAGAGCGTGCGGAGGGGAGCGCGGCTGCCTCCCCGGATTGGGGTAGGGGCTTCAGGGACCCGGCGTGCCTCTGCAGAGAGGCCTGGTCCGGAGCGACGGCCTGGTGTGTGAGAGCACCAAGATGGCCGCCGCACCGGATGTAGACGCTGTCTACTTCCGGGTCCCGGGGAGCGCTCATGCGCACTGGGGACCAGCGCTTCCCTACAACGCAGCCTGGAGGAGGGGTGATCGGCGCTCTATTTAAAACACTGCTGTAAGAGCGCCCTTTGCTGCATGCAGTCCCAGTATGGCGGACAGCGATCAGCAGCTCCAGCCGGCGCAGCCCTTACAGCCACCGCCGCAGCAACAGCAGCGACACCACCAGCGCAAGTCAGGCGAGACAAAGAGAAGGACCTCTGCAGGCACCCGAAGTACCCGCTCCAGGAGCCATTCCACGCCGCAGAGTAAAGCCTCCAATATGTCCAGCCAGCCGACACCTTCTACTTCGGGTCTCATACAAGATCCCGTACCTCCTCCAGAACTGGTACCTGTGGCTGCGCAAGATGGGTTGGGTGAGTGATCTTCGTGAAAGTTCACCAAATAATTAGGGTCCCCTTTTCCGTTTATTTTTTAGGCAAGAAAAAAACGGAGAAAACTAAACATAGAGACTGTCCCTTATGTGGAGAACCCCTGTTACAGAACTGGGATAAGAAATTATGCGGTTCCTGTATAGGACAAGTCCTTTGTGAAGAAACCCCTAGTTTTGCCTCTGAATTACGTTCAGTAATAAGATCAGAGGTAGAAACAGCGTTTAAATCCCTTAAAGGGGAGGGGGTTAAGGAGAGAACACCTGTCCCCCTTTCTCACTCTGATCCTTCTAGTTCTGATGAGGATATGTCAGACAGGAAAGGTTCCTCCTCCTCCTCAGACTCTGAGAGTGGAGGCCGCCACTGCTTCCCCTTAGATGAAATAGACGCCCTCGTAAAGACTGTAAGATTTACAATGGGTGTCCTAGATCCACGTCCTGACAAAACGGTACAGGACATTATGTTTGGCGGTCTGGGCCAGAAAAAACGCAGAGTTTTCCCACTTAACGAAAATGTGCAGGCCCTAATTAAAAAGGAGTGGGAGAAGCCAGAAAGAAAAAATTCATCTGTACCCTCCCTTAAAAGGAAATATCCTTTTGCGGAAGATGATTCTACATCATGGGACAAAGCCCCTAAACTTGACGTGGCAGTAGCTAAAGCGTCAAAGAAATTTGCACTGCCCTTTGAGGACATGGGAACGCTAAAAGACCCCCTTGATAAAAGAGCCGACACCTTCCTAAAAGGGGCATGGGAGTCAGCAGGGGGATGTTTAAGACCCGCCATAGCGGCCGCATGTACTTCCAGATCTCTAATGATTTGGATAGACAATCTGGAGAAACAGTTAAGGGATGGAGTATCTAGACAAAAAGTAATTGAATCAATTCCCATGATTAGGGGTGCGGCAGCCTTCTTGGCTGACTCCTTGGCGGACTCTATCAAACTGACTTCAAAATCGGCAGCCCTGTCTAATGCAGCTCGTAGAACACTATGGCTGAAAAACTGGCCAAGCGATCTACAGACAAAACAAAAACTCTGTTCAATCCCATGTGAGGGAAAATTTCTGTTTGGAGAAACCCTAGAGGACAATTTACAAAAAGCAGGGGATAAGAAGAAGGGATTCCCTAACCTGGCCGCACCATACGTTAGGCGGCCCTTTCGGAACAGGAAATTTTTCCGCAGACGCCCCCCTAGAGAACAGAACAGGTGGGAGGAGGGGAGAAATAGGGACAGGGGCTTCCTCTTTGGCAATTCCCCCAGAAATAAAAAAAAACCCTAAGTGACACCTCCCCCAGGGTGGGAGGGAGACTGTCTCAATACCTTCCGGCCTGGGAAAAAATCTCTTCCAGTACTTGGATTTTAAACCTAATAAAAATGGGACTTCAAATAAACTTTACCACCCTTCCTCCCCAACACTATGTGGTCACTCCATTGAAACCTTCATGGCGGCAACAACAGGCCTTGGAACTAGAGATCTCGAAACTCATAACCAAAGATGTGATCCGAGAAGTTCCCTTACTGGAAAGGGGAAAAGGATTCTTTTCCCCACTGTTTCTGATTCCAAAGCCGGACGGTTCCTTCCGCACAATAATAAATCTACGGAGATTAAACAGTTATGTAAAGAATCAAACATTCAAAATGGAATCGATAAAATCTACAATAAAAAACCTGTTTCCAAATTGTTTCATGGTAGTGTTGGATCTCAGCGACGCGTACTATCACGTCCCCATCCACAAAAACTCACAGAAATACCTCAGACTAGCAGTAGTCATGGAGGGAGTAGTGAATGAATACCAGTACAAGGCCCTCCCGTTTGGCATTTCAGTAGCGCCCCGTGTTTTTACCAAGGTGGTAGCAGAAATGATGGCCCACATAAGGGAGGAAGATGTTATTATAATACCATACCTAGACAACTTCCTAATTGTCAGCAACTCAGCCCAACATTGTCGCCAACAGTGCAGCAGAGTAATAAAAACTCTAACGGAATTAGGTTGGCTCCTAAATCTCCAGAAGTCAAAACTGGAACCGACCATGGTACAAGAGTTTCTGGGCCTAACTCTGGACTCGGTTTTACAGGAATGTCGCCTTCCAGACCAGAAGAAACAAAAAATATTAAGCATTGTGTCCGGAGCTCGCTCAAACCCTCATATGACCTTAAGAGGAGCGATGTCTCTACTAGGGTCCCTTTCTGCTTGTCTCCCGGCAGTACAGTGGGCTCAGATCCACACGAGAGACCTCCAGTGGGATGTCCTGAAAAATCAGGTTACACTGAGGGGACACCTAGAAGGTCGCATGACTCTAAGTTCAGACACTATTCGTTCCCTAGACTGGTGGCTAGATTCCAACAATCTATCAAAGGGAGTTCCGTGGGTGATAGATACACATCGAGTAGTTACCACGGATGCCAGTCCCACGGGGTGGGGAGCTCACCTGGGAAACAGTGTTACTCAGGGGGTATGGACAGATCAAGAGTACCAGGTATCCTCAAATCAAAAAGAACTTTGCGCAGTGAGCCATGCTCTGTCAATTTTTCTTCCCAAACTACGGGGACAACATGTCCGAGTTTTTTCGGACAATCAAGTAGTAGTGGCCTACCTGAACCACCAGGGGGGGACCAGATCCCAAGCCCTGATGAAAACTACTTCCCAAATCTTCACCTTAGCCGAACATCACTTCCTATCCCTCTCGGCGTTACACATAAGAGGCGTAGTGAACAAAAAGGCAGACTTCCTAAGCCGTACCCAGCTGAAACAGGGGGAATGGGCTCTGAACCAAAGGGTCTTCGATCAGATCACAAAAATCTGGGGGGTACCAGTAATAGACCTCTTTGCCAGTATAGAGAACAGAAAAGTAAAACAATTTTGCTCTCTAAACCACAGAGGGAACCCCCCGAGCACTGGATGCATTCTCGATTCCCTGGACTCACGGTCTGACATATGCCTTTCCCCCTCATATACTTATACCGGCAGTTCTGCGGAAGATAAGACAGGACAGGGCGAGAATCATTCTAATAGCCCCCTTCTGGCCCAAAAGGGCCTGGTTTTCCTGGCTGAGAATCCTATCGGTCACAGATCCCTGGGTCCTTCCGGACCTTCCGGACCTCTTATCACAGGGGCCGGTGTTCCACCCTCAGTCGGCAAATCTACACTTGACAGCGTGGAACTTGAAAGGTCACTGCTAAGGGCAAGGGGATTCTCAGATAATTTAGTCTCCACACTATTAAAAAGTAGGAAGACAATAACAACTAAAATCTATGGTAAAACTTGGAAAAAGTTTCTGTCCACCTCCGGGATAAAACTACAAGATGGGGTTCCAGTAGTCAAAATATTAGAGTTCCTACAGAAAGGCTTGGATATGGGCCTCTCGGTGAGCACCTTAAAAGTGCAGGTAGCGGCCTTAGGGGCGTTATACAATGATAGTATTGCCACTAACCCATGGAACTGAAAGGGAATGGAGGGCACCACCCATAATATATCATAAAATAAAGGGCAATCAACCCAAGGTGTGTCAAATTATACACTGAAGAAAACAAAGAAAAAAGAAACACCACCAATTGGGGAGCATCCTAAATGTAAATATCCAATGTTAAAGATCAAGAAAGTAGAAAAATATAAATTTTATTTGAGTCCAAAACACACAAAACTAGAATAAAACCATTTAAAAACCATATAACAACATACCCCAATGAGAGGTAAAGCCCCCCTGGACCCCCACATACACAGTTGGTAGTAATAGCATGTGAACAGGATAGTACTGAATGACAAGGCTATATAAATGCTAAAAAGCAGACCACATAAGATGAGCTTTGAAACAATTACAATTAAGGGCAAATGCTACCTATACCAGTAATTCAACGCTTTCAATGGGTGCACAGTATACCTGTACTATAATAGCATGGCTAAATATGACTAAATATGAGTGCCATACCAAGTCTGTAATACCAACAACAGGTTAGGTGCACCAATACAAAGCAAAAACAAATCTTAGTACAGTACTAGACACAAGGAAGACCAGCCGGATTTTCCTCCCTATAGTAGTCATATAGTAGCATGCCCCCAAAAAATCATGATAAACGCAGTAACAAAGCTCAAAAGAGAAATAAAGCTATAAGTCCCATGGACAAATTACCCATGTGAGAGGAGATCACATAAGGAGCCTGTCCCAAAGCTGTGTATGTGTGGAAGAAGAAAGAGGGGACCAGGGGGGGGGTCAGAGACCCAACGCGTGTCGCCACAGGGGTGGCTTCATCAGGGGTGAGGGTAGAAGACTCAAGCGGTGCTTTATATGCAAAAAACATAATTGGCCTAAGTGAAAACAGCTGGGGAAGCACATAGCAAACATGTGCTAAGGACGCCATACCTGGAGGGAGCCTGGAGGCAGAACGCCGGGTGCAACAAAAATGGACGGCGCTAACTGAGTGCGCATGTCCAAACAGCGGGGACCCGGAAGTGACAGGAATATAACCGGATACCGTGCATAGGCTTCTAAGCTCTTAGACGCCGGGTGTACCAATATGGACGGCGCAAGTATAAGTGCGCACGCGCGAACGGCAACAAGAATGCAAATAGGTAGTGAACCGCAGCGCTTTAGAGTATAGGCGCAGGGTGTGCCAAGATGGCACAGATTAGGATGCGCACGCGCGAGCCCAAGACTGGGACCATTACAGTCAGAAAATATGCATCAATATTGATGAAAGAACCAAAAATTAACTGCTTCACATATAGAAGCCAGATGTACCAAAATGGACGGCGCAAGTATAAGTGCGCATGCGCGAACGACAACAAGAATGCAAACAGGTAGTAAACCACAGCGCTTTAGAATATGGGCGCAGGGTGTCCCAAGATGGCCCAGGTTAGGATGCGCGCGCGCGAGCCCAAGACTGGGACCATTACCGTTACAAAATATGCACCAATATTGATAAAAGAACCAAATATTAGCTACTTTACATATAGAAGCCAGGTGTACCAATATGCATAGCGCAAATACAGGTCCTTCTCAAAAAATTAGCATATAGTGTTAAATTTCATTATTTACCATAATGTAATGATTACAATTAAACTTTCATATATTATAGATTCATTATCCACCAACTGAAATTTGTCAGGTCTTTTATTGTTTTAATACTGATGATTTTGGCATACAACTCCTGATAACCCAAAAAAACCTGTCTCAATAAATTAGCATATTTCACCCGACCAATCAAATAAAAGTGTTTTTTAATACCAAACAAAAAAACCATCAAATAATAATGTTCAGTTATGCACTCAATACTTGGTCGGGAATCCTTTGGCAGAAATGACTGCTTCAATGTGGCATGGAGGCAATCAGCCTGTGACACTGCTGAGATGTTATGGAGGCCCAGGATGCTTCAATAGCGGCCTTAAGCTCATCCAGAGTGTTGGGTCTTGCGTCTCTCAACTTTCTCTTCACAATAGTAGTGCGCAGTGTCCTCCGGAGCCTTCCTGCTGCTGCCGGCGGTCACGTCCCTGCCATGCGCTCCTCACTGGCAGAGCTGCCGGAATACTCCCTGTGACTGTTGATCGCAGAGAGCAGTGAGTATTCATTGCTCTTCAGTAGCGCGCAGTGTCAGCCAGAGCCTTCCTGCTGCCGCCGGCGGTCACGTCCCTGCCATGCGCTCCTCACAGGCAGAGCTACCAGAATACTCCCTGGGACTGTTAATCGCAGAGAGCTGTGAGTATTCATTGCTCTTCAGTAGCGCGCAGTGTCAGCCGGAGCCTTCCTGCTGCTGCCGGCGGTCACGTCCCTGCCATGCGCTCCTCACAGGCAGAGCTGCCGGAATACTCCCTGGGACTGTTCATCGCAGAGAGCAGTGAGTATTCTTTGCTCTTCAGTAGCGCGCAGTGTCAGCCAGAGCCTTCCTGCTGTTGCCGGCGGTCACGTCCCTGCCATGCGCTCCTCACAAGCAGAGCACAGCTGCCGGAATACTCCCTGGGACTGTTCATCGCAGAGAGCAGTGAGTATTCATTGCTCTTCAGTAGCGCGCAGTGTCAGACGGAGCCTTCCTGCTGCTGCCGGCGGTCACACCCCTGCCATGCGCTCCTCACAGGCAGAGCTGCTGGAATACTCCCTGGGACTGTTCATCGCAGAGAGCTGTGAGTATTCATTGCTCTTCAGTAGCGCGGAGTGTCAGCCGGAGCCTTCCTGCTGCTGCTGCCGGCGGTCACGTCCCTGCCATGCGCTCCTCACAGGCAGAGCTGCCGGAATACTCCCTGGGACTATTCATTGCTCTTCAGTAGCGCGGATTGTCAGCCCGGAGCCTTCCTGCTGCTGCCGGCGGTCACGTCCCTGCCATGCGCTACTCACAAGCAGAGCACAGCTGCCGGAATACTCCCTGGGACTGTTCATCGCAGAGAGCAGTGAGTATTCATTGCTCTTCAGTAGCGCGCAGTGTCAGCCGGAGCCTTCCTGCTGCTGCTGCCGGCGGTCACGTCCCTGCCATGCGCTCCTCACAGGCAGAGCACAGCTGCCGGAATACTCCCTGGGACT
Source organism: Ranitomeya variabilis (assembly GCF_051348905.1). Lineage (NCBI taxonomy): Eukaryota > Metazoa > Chordata > Amphibia > Anura > Dendrobatidae > Ranitomeya > Ranitomeya variabilis. Next base: position 2,054,822 of record NC_135232.1, on the reverse strand, counting down.
GTTCATCACAGAGAGCAGTGAGTATTCATTGCTCTTCAGTAGCGCGCAGTGTCAGACGGAGCCTTCCTGCTGCTGCCGGCGGTCACGTCCCTGCCATGCGCTACTCACAAGCAGAGCTGCCGGAATACTCCCTGGGACTGTTCATCACAGAGAGCAGTGAGTATTCATTGCTCTTCAGTAGCGCGCAGTGTCAGCCAGAGCCTTCCTGCTGCTGCCGGCCGTCACGTCCCTGCCATGCGCTCCTCACAGCCAGAGCTGCCGGAATACTCCCTGGGACTGTTCATCGCACAGAGCTGTGAGTATTCATTGCTCTTCAGTAGCGTGGAGTGTCAGCCGGAGCCTTCCTGCTGCTGCTGGCGGCGGTCACGTCCCTGCCATGCGCTCCTCACAGGCAGAGCTGCCGGAATACTCCCTGAGACTGTTCATCGCAGAGAGCAGTGAGTATTCATTGCTCTTCAGTAGCGCGCAGTGTCAGCCAGAGCCTTCCTGCTGCTGCCGGCGGTCATGTCCCTGCCATGCGCTCCTCACAGGCAGAGCTGCCGGAATACTCCCTGGGACTGTTCATCACAGAGAGCTGTGAGTATTCATTGCTCTTCAGTAGCGCGGAGTGTCAGCCGGAGCCTTCCTGCTGCTGCTGCCGGCGGTCACGTCCCTGCCATGCGCTCCTCACAGGCAGAGCTGCCGGAATACTCCCTGGGACTGTTCATCACAGAGAGCAGTGAGTATTCATTGCTCTTCAGTAGCGCGCAGTGTCAGCCGGAGCCTTCCTGCTGCTGCCGGCGGTCACGTCCTTGCCATTACAAGCATTAAGTAGCTTCTGGCACCGGAGCAGGACGCTGCGAGGGAGCGCCGGGAAGGTAAGTGTAATGGTTGTTTTGTTTTTTGTTTTTTTTTAATCTTTTCTGATGGGGCCATGCATGCCAGGACCGGGATTAGACCAATCATACCAGGATGCCAAGAAGAAATGAATATTCGTTGCCCTCCACGCCCATGGGCATGAAATGCAGTGAATATTTATTTCTCTTTAGCAGTGGGCACAGGAGTTAGCCGCATCCGCTGGCTCCTGCCTCTGTGACCCTCTGCTCTGCCAAAACCGCTCCCTACCTCCTTACCACAGCCAGAGCCGGTATATCCGGACTGTAAGACGAACTCCACATTTTTCTCCACATTTTGGGAGGAAAAAAGTGCATCTTATAGTCAGAAAAATACGGTAGCTCTCCTTGGAAGGGACTATAGCCACAGGGATGTACAGCACCTCCTCATCTCACAGCCTCCGCTGGCAGTGTAGTTACCGCGGTGACCGTCCCTCTCTGGCGGTGTAGTTACCATGGTGACCGACCTCTGCTGGCGGTGTAGTTACCATGGTGACCGACCTCTGCTGGCGGTGTAGTTACCATGGTGACTGTCCCCCACTAGCGGTAGTTACCACGTTGACCGTCCTCAGCTGGAGGTGGTTACCACGGTGACCGTCCTATACTGGCGGTGTAGTTACCACGGTGACCGTCTTCTGCCTACGAGGCTGATAATGAGCGGTCAGATCGGCGGAGGAGGCCACAGTGGAGTTTTGTGGCTTTTCCTCCAGATTCTTCCTGATAAATGTTGATATTTGGCAGAATTTAGTGATTGTCGTTCTATTGTCCCCTGTGATTTCCATCTTCTCCTTCATCATGAAGACGCAGGCAGGACGAGATCCCTCCCGCTGATCCAGTGCTCATCCCTCCTCCTGAATGACCCCGAGGATGGACGAGGACAGGGATGAGACCACCAGAAGATTATTCCTCTTCGCCCTGGAGATCATCTCCCTGCTGAGCGGAGAGGTAACTCCTCTACATTTCTATCAGCTTTATTGTGTTCTGTGACAAGTCCGACATCGGGAGGAGGAAATCCAGAATAGAGAGAGGGATTCTCTCCTGTAAGAGCAGTGATTGTGTGCAGCTCTCTGCCCGGAGGAGTTGTCATGGGGATTCCCTGTAAGAGCTGTACAGGGGCCGGGATGTCTGTCCGGAGGGGAATAATATTCCCGGTTATGGCCCCAGATTACTGGAGACGGTTATTGATCCCGGGATTTCTACTGATTGTCAGATCTGGAGTCGGGAAGGAATCTTCTCCATAAGTGTCTCTCTCCATACACAGGATTACACAATAGTGAGGAAGACACCGGGGGACGGTGTGACTCCCATCATCCATCTCCAGGAGTCAGGAGGGCGGAGCCCGGGCCCCATCACAGAGCCTCCCCCGCACTCCCTGCTACATGAGAGGAACAAGAAGATCCTGGAGCTCAGCAACAAGATGATTGAGCTGCTGAGCGGAGAGGTGACTGCTGGGACATTATACAGCACTGGAGGATTCTGGGTGATGAACGGAGAGGTGACTGCTGGGACATTATACAGCACTGGAGGATTCTGGGTGATGAGCGGAGAGGTGACTGCTGGGACATTATACAGCACTGGAGGATTCTGGGTGATGAGCGGAGAGGTGACTGCTGGGACATTACACAGGACTGGAGGATTCTGGGTGATGAGCGGAGAGGTGACTGCTGGGACATTATACAGCACTGGAGGATTCTGGGTGATAAGCGGAGAGGTGACTGCTGGGACATTATACAGGACGGCACTGGAGGATTCTGGGTGATGAGCGGAGAGGTGACTGCTGGGACATTATACAGGACGGCACTGGAGGATTCTGGGTGATGAACGGAGAGGTGACTGCTGGGACATTATACAGCACTGGAGGATTCTGGGTGATGAGCGGAGAGGTGACTGCTGGGACATTATACAGCACTGGAGGATTCTGGGTGATGAGCGGAGAGGTGACTGCTGGGACATTATACAGCACTTGAGGATTCTGGGTGATGAGCGGAGAGGTGACTGCTGGGACATTATACAGGACGGCACTGGAGGATTCTGGGTGATGAGCGGAGAGGTGACTGCTGGGACATTATACAGCACTTGAGGATTCTGGGTGATGAGCGGAGAGGTGACTGCTGGGACATTATACAGCACTGGAGGATTCTGGGTGATGAACGGAGAGGTGACTGCTGGGACATTATACAGCACTGGAGGATTCTGGGTGATGAGCGGAGAGGTGACTGCTGGGACATTATACAGCACTGGAGGATTCTGGGTGATGAGCGGAGAGGTGACTGCTGGGACATTATACAGCACTTGAGGATTCTGGGTGATGAGCGGAGAGGTGACTGCTGGGACATTATACAGGACTGGAGGATTCTGGGTGATGAGCGGAGAGGTGACTGCTGGGACATTATACAGCACTGGAGGATTCTGGGTGATAAGCGGAGAGGTGACTGCTGGGACATTATACAGGACGGCACTGGAGGATTCTGGGTGATGAGCGGAGAGGTGACTGCTGGGACATTATACAGGACGGCACTGGAGGATTCTGGGTGATGAGCGGAGAGGTGACTGCTGGGACACTATACAGGACTGGAGGATTCTGGGAGATGAGCGGAGAGGTGACTGCTGGGAAATTACACAGCACTGGAGGATTCTGGGTGATGAGCGGAGAGGTGACTGCTGGGACATTATACAGCACTGGAGGATTCTGGGTGATGAGCGGAGAGGTGACTGCTGGGAGATTATACAGGACTGGAGGATTCTGGGTGATGAGCGGAGAGGTGACTGCTGGGACATTATACAGCACTGGAGGATTCTGGGTGATGAGCGAGGAGGTGACTGCTGGGACATTATACAGCACTGGAGGATTCTGGGTGATGAGCGGAGAGGTGACTGCTGGGACATTATACAGAATTGGAGGATTCTGGGTGATGAGCGGAGAGTTGACTGCTGGGACATTATACAGGACGGCACTGGAGGATTCTGGGTGATGAGCGGAGAGGTGACTGCTGGGACATTATACAGGACTGGAGGATTCTGGGTGATGACAGGAGAGGTGACTGCTGGGACATTATACAGGACTGGAGGATTCTGGGTGATGACCGGAGAGGTGACTGCTGGGACATTATACAGGACTGGAGGGTTCTGGGTGATGAGCGGAGAGGTGACTGCTGGGACATTATACAGCACTGGAGGATTCTGGGTGATGAGCGGAGAGGTGACTGCTGGGACATTATACAGGACTGGAGGATTCTGGGTGATGAGCGGAGAGGTGACTGCTGGGATATTATACAGCACTGGATGATTCTGGGTGATGAGGGGAGAGGTGACTGCTGGGACATTATACAGGACTGGAGGATTCTGGGTGATGAGCGGAGAGGTGACTGCTGGGACATTATACAGCACTGGAGGATTCTGGGTGATGAGCGGAGAGGTGACTGCTGGGACATTATACAGGATGGCACTGGAGGATTCTGGGTGATGAGCGGAGAGGACTGCTGGGACATTATACAGCACTGGAGGATTCTGGGTGATGAGCGGAGAGGTGACTGCTGGGACATTATACAGCACTGGAGGATTCTGGGTGATGAGCGGAGAGGTGACTGCTGGGAAATTATACAGGACTGGAGGATTCTGGGTGATGAGCGGAGAGGTGAATGCTGGGATATTATACAGCACTGGATGATTCTGGGTGATGAGGGGAGAGGTGACTGCTGGGACATTATACAGGACTGGAGGATTCTGGGTGATGAGCGGAGAGGTGACTGCTGGGACATTATACAGCACTGGAGGATTCTGGGTGATGAGCGGAGAGGTGACTGCTGGGACATTATACAGGATGGCACTGGAGGATTCTGGGTGATGAGCGGAGAGGACTGCTGGGACATTATACAGCACTGGAGGATTCTGGGTGATGAGCGGAGAGGTGACTGCTGGGACATTATACAGGACTGGAGGATTCTGGGTGATGAGCGGAGAGGTGACTGCTGGGACATTATACAGCACTGGAGGATTCTGGGTGATGAGCGGAGAGGTGACTGCTGGGACATTATACAGGACTGGAGGATTCTGGGTGATGAGCGGAGAGATGACTGCTGGGACATTATACAGGACTGGAGGATTCTGGGTGATGAGCGGAGAGGTGACTGCTGGGATATTATACAGCACTGGAGGATTCTGGGTGATGAGCGGAGAGGTGACTGCTGGGAGATTATACAGGACTGGAGGATTCTGGGTGATGAGCGGAGAGGTGACTGCTGGGACATTATACAGCACTGGAGGATTCTGGGTGATGAGCGGAGAGGTGACTGCTGGGACATTATACAGCACTGGAGGATTCTGGGTGATGAGGGGAGAGGTGACTGCTGGGACATTATACAGGACTGGAGGATTCTGGGTGATGAGCGGAGAGGTGACTGCTGGGATATTGTACAGCACTGGAGGATTCTGGGTGATGAGCGGAGAGGTGACTGCTGGGACATTATACAAGGCTGGAGGATTCTGGGTGATGAGGGGAGAGGTGACTGCTGGGACATTATACAGGACTGGAGGATTCTGGGTGATGAGCGGAGAGGTGACTGCTGGGACATTATACAGGACTGGAGGATTGTGGGTGATGAGCTGAGAGGTGACTGCTGGGACATTATACAGCACTTGAGGATTCTGGGTGATGAGGGGAGAGGCGACTGCTGGGACATTATACAGGGCTGGAGGATTCTGGGTGATGAGCGGAGAGGTGACTGCTGGGACATTATACAGGACAGCACTGGAGGATTCTGGGTGATGAGCGGAGAGGTGACTGCTGGGACATTATACAGCACTGGAGGATTCTGGGTGATGAGCGGAGAGGTGACTGCTGGGACATTATACAGGACAGCACTGGAGGATTCTGGGTGATGAGCGGAGAGGTGACGGCTGGGACGTTATACAGGACTGGAGGATTCTGGGTGATGAGGGGAGAGGTGACTGCTGGGAAATTATACAGGACTGGAGCATTCTGGGTGATGAGCGGAGAGGTGACTGCTGGGACATTATACAGGACAGCACTGGAGGATTCTGGGTGATGAGCGGAGAGGTGACTGGTGGGATATTATACTGCACTGGAGGATTCTGGGTGATGAGGGGAGAGGTGACTGCTGGGACATTATACAGGACTGGAGGATTCTGGGTGATGAGCGGAGAGGTGACTGCTGGGAAATTATACAGGACTGGAGGATTCTGGGTGGTGAGCGGAGAGGTGACTGCTGGGAAATTATACAGGACTGGAGGATTCTGGGTGATGAGCGGAGAGGTGACTTCTGGGACTTTATACAGGACAGCAATGGAGGATTCTGGGTGATGAGCGGAGAGGTGACTGCTGGGACGTTATACAGGACTGGAGGATTCTGGGTGATGAGGGGAGAGGTGACTGCTGGGACATTATACAGACCTGGAGGATTCTGGGTGATGAGCGGAGAGGTGACTGCTGTGAAATTATACAGGACTGGAGGATTCTGGGTGATGAGTGGAGAGGTGACTGCTGGGACATTATACAGGACAGCACTGGAGGATTCTGGGTGATGAGCGGAGAGGTGAGTGCTGGGACATTATACAGGACTGGAGGATTCTGGGTGATGAGCGGAGAGGTGACTGCTGGGAAATTATACAGGACTGGAGGATTCTGGGTGATGAGCGGAGAGGTGACTGCTGGGACATTATACAGGACTGGAGGATTCTGGGTGATGAGCGGAGAGGTGACTGCTGGGATATTATACAGCACTGGATGATTCTGGGTGATGAGGGGAGAGGTGACTGCTGGTACATTATATAGGACTGGAGGATTCTGGGTGATGAGCGGAGAGGTGACTGCTGGGACATTATACAGGACTGGAGGATTCTGGGTGATGAGCGGAGAGTTGACTGCTGGGACATTATACAGGACTGGAGGATTCTGGGTGATGACAGGAGAGGTGACTGCTGGGACATTATACAGGACTGGAGGATTCTGGGTGATGACCGGAGAGGTGACTGCTGGGACATTATACAGGACTGGAGGGTTCTGGGTGATGAGCGGAGAGGTGACTGCTGGGACATTATACAGCACTGGAGGATTCTGGGTGATGAGCGGAGAGGTGACTGCTGGGATATTATACAGCACTGGATGATTCTGGGTGATGAGGGGAGAGGTGACTGCTGGGACATTATGCAGGATGGCACTGGAGGATTCTGGGTGATGAGCGGAGAGGACTGGTGGGACATTATACAGCACTGGAGGATTCTGAGTGATGAGCGGAGAGGTGACTGCTGGGACATTATACAGGACTGGAGGATTCTGGGTGATGAGCGGAGAGGTGACTGATGGGACATTGTACAGGACTGGAGGATTCTGGGTGATGAGCGGAGAGGTGACTGCTGGGACATTATACAGGACGGCACTGGAGGATTCTGGGTGATGAGCGGAGAGATGACTGCTGGGACATTATACAGCACTGGAGGATTCTGGGTGATGAGCGGAGAGGTGACTGCTGGGACATTATACAGGACTGGAGGATTCTGGGTGATGAGCGGAGAGATGACTGCTGGGACATTATACAGCACTGGAGGATTCTGGGTGATGAGCGGAGAGGTGACTGCTGGGACATTATACAGGACTGGAGGATTCTGGGTGATGAGCGGAGAGGTGACTGCTGGGACATTATACAGGACGGCACTGGAGGATTCTGGGTGATGACTGGAGAGGTGACTGCTGGGACATTATACAGGACAGCACTGGAGGATTCTGGGTGATGAGCAGAGAGGTGACTGCTGTGACATTATACAGGACAGCACTGGAGGATTCTGGGTGATGAGCGGAGAGGTGACTGCTGGGACATTATACAGCACTGGAAGATTCTGGGTGCTGAGCGGAGAGGTGACTGCTGGGACATTATACAGCACTGGAGGATTCTGGGTGCTGAGCGGAGAGGTGACTGCTGGGATATTCAGGACTGGAGGATTCTGGGTGATGAGCGGAGAGGTGACTGCTGGGACATTATACAGCACTGGAGGATTCTGGGTGATGAGGGGAGAGGCGACTGCTGGGACATTATACAGGACTGGAGGATTCTGGGTGCTGAGAGGAGAGGTGACTGCTGGGACATCATACAGCACTGGAGGATTCTGGGTGATGAGGTGTGGTTGTTGTCAGGTTCCTATAAGGTGTCAGGACGTCGCTGTCTATCTCTCCATGGAGGAGTGGGAGTATCTAGAAGGACACCAGGATCGGTACCAGGACGTGATGATGGAGGAGCTCCGGCCTCTTACACCACGAGGTGAGAGGAAACCTTCCCCTGACATCAGATTGTCTCTTCAGCGTTGGTCGGTTGCTATTAGTGATGCAGCCACAGATATTTCTGTTCTGTGGTCGCCTACTACTACTCCCATCATCACATGTCACAATCTATTCCATCACTTTGTGTCTTCTACAGATGGATCCAGGAGGAGAAATCCACCAGAGAGATGTCCCCGTCCTCTGTGTCCCCCGGACTGTCCGGAGGAGGATCATCAGGTAGACGGCGCTGAGCCCTGTACCGGATCTGTATATGGGGGGACATTTCTGATCGAGGTCATAGATGTCACTGATTTTGCTGGTTTCTTTTATTTATTTTTTTATTATTATTATTTATTTATTTATATAGCACCATTGATTCCATGGTGCTGTACATGAGACGGGGTTACATACAAATTACAGATATCACTTACAGTAAACTAACAATGACGGACTGATACAGAGGGGCGAGGACCCTGCCCTTGCGGGCTTACATTCTACAGGATGGTGGGGAAGGAGACAGCAAGTTGAGGGTTGCAGGAGCCCCGGTGTTGGTGAGGCGGTAGCTCCGGTAGTGGTGAAGAGGCAGCGGGGTCAGTCCAGGCTGTAGGCTTTCCTGAAGAGATGGGTTTTCAGGTTCCGTCTGAAGGATCCGAATGTGGTTAATAGTCGGACGTGTTGGGGCAGAGAGTTCCAGAGGATGGGGGATATTCTGGAGAAGTCTTGGGGGTGATTGGGTGAGGAGCGGATAAGTGTGGAGGAGAGGAGGAGGTCTTGGGAGGACCGGAGATTACGTGAGGGAAGATATCGGGAGATTAGGTCAGAGATATATGGAGGAGACAGGTTATGGATGGCTTTGTAGGTCAGTATTAGTAATTTGAACTGGATACGCTGAGGGAATGGGAGCCAGTGAAGAGATTTGCAGAGGGGGGAAGCGGAGGAGTAGTGAGGAGAGAGATGAATTAGTCGGGCAGCAGAGTTAAGTATGGCCTGGAGAGGTGCAAGGGTGTTAGCAGGGAGGCCACAGAAAAGGATGTTGCAGTAGTCAAGTCGGGAGATGATGAGGGCATGCACAAGCATTTTAGTAGATTGTGAGTTGAGGAAAGGACGGATTCTGGAGGTATTTTTGAGCTGGAGGCGACAGGAGGTGGACAGAGCTTGGATGTGTGGTTTGAAGGACAGGGCAGAGTCCAGGGTTACTCCGAGGCAGCGGACTTCCGGTACAGGGGAAAGCATGATGTCATTGATTGCGATAGATAGGTCAGGTAAGGAAGATCTGTGGGATGGAGGAAAGATGATGAGTTCAGATTTGTCCACATTGAGCTTGAGGAAGCGAGAGGAGAAGGAGGATATGGCTGATAGGCACTCTGGGATTCTGGACAGCAGAGCGGTGACGTCTGGGCCAGAAAGGTAGATCTGAGTGTCATCAGCATAAAGGTGGTACTGGAATCCATGGGACTTTGAGTTGTCCCAGGCCAAGTGTATAGATTGAGAAGAGTAGGGGTCCAAGATCAGAGCCTTGGGGGACTGCAACAGAGAGAAGTTGGGATGAGGAGGTAGTATGGAAGACGCTGAACGTGCGGTTGGAAAGGTATGAGGAGATCCAGGATAGGTTGAGGTCTTTGATGCCAAGGAGGAGAGGATCTGTAGTAGGAGGCAGTGGTCGAAAGCAGAGGACAGGTCTAGAAGGAGGAGTACAGAGTATTGCCCATTAGCTTCGGCTGTAAGTAGGTCGTTAGTAATTTTGGTCAGGGCTGTTTCCGTTGAGTGATGGGGCGGAAACCAGATGGTAGATTATCAAAGAGCAAGTTAAATGAGAGGTGGGAGGAAAGTTCAGCGTGGACGTGCTGCTCCAGGAGTTTGGAAGCGAATGGAAGCAGCGATATGGGGCGATAGCTGGACATAGCAGTTGGATCGAGGGTTGGCTTTTTAAGGATAGGCGTGATTGTGGCATGTTTGAACGCAGAAAGGAAGGTGCTAGAAGTTAGTGATAGGTTGAACAGGTGGGTTAGGGATGGGATATGTGTGGTGGTGAGGTTGGGGAGGAGGTGGGATGGGATGTGGTCGAGCGCACAGGTGCGATTTAGGTGAGGTGCGATTTAGAGAGGAGACAATTAAGCCCCCCTTCAGTGATGTTGGATAGGGAGGTTATGAGGTTTGGGCATTGGTCTGGTATACAAAGGGGTTGTGGTGTTTGGACAATGAAGACTTGCCTTGTCTGGTCGATCTTATTTTTAAAGTGTGTGGCAAAGTCCTCAGCAGAGATGAGGGAGGTTGGAGGGGGCAGTGGTGGGCGGGGAAGGGAGTTAAAGGTTTTGAATAACTGTTTGGGGTTGTAGGACAGGGATGATACAAGGGTTGTGAAGTCGCCTGTTTAGCAGAGGTGAGAGCAGATTTGAAAGCGAGTGTTGCCTGTTTGAATGCAGTGAAGTCGTCTTGCGAATTTGTTTTCTTCCAATGCCGCTCTGCAACCCTGGACACTTGCCGGAGCTTTTTAGTGGTGTTATTGTGCCAGGGTGGTCTATTGATACATCTCACTCTGCCATGAACGAGAGGCGCGACCGTGTCAATAGCTGAAGGGAGAGTGGCATTGTAGAAAGCAGCGGCAGTGTCTGTGTCGTGGAGTGAGGATATGGATGCCAGTGGTAGGATAGAGTCAGAGAGTGTGTGGGTGTCTAGATGTGCGAGGTTTCTGCAGGGGTGTGCATGTTGCTGGACATGGGTGACCGGTGAGGAGGACAGGGTTGAGAAGGTGAGCAGATGGTGGTCGGATAGAGGGAGAGGGGAGTTGGTGAAGTTAGATAGAGAGCAAAGATGGTGAAGACCAGGTCCAGTGTATGTCCGTCTGTGTGGGTGGGTGGGAAGGACCACTGAGTAAGTCCAAAAGATGAAGTAAGGGACTGAAGTTTGGAGGCTGTTGACTGAACGGTATCAGTGGGGATGTTGAAGTCACCCATGATGATGGTGGGAATTTCAACAGACAGAAAGTGAAGGAGCCAGGTGGAGAATTGGTCAATAAAGGCAGTGGCCGGGCCTGGAGGTCGGTATATGACGGCCACTTGGAGATTGGAGGGAGAGTAGATGCGGACAGAGTGGACTTCAAAAGAGGGGAGGATAAGGGAGGGTAGAAGTGGGATTGGGTTAAAGGTGCAGTTTGAAGAAAGGAGAAGCCCACTCCTCCACCATGTCTGTTGCCGGGGCGAGAGGTGTGGGTGAAGTGGAGGCCACCGTAACACAGCGCAGCAGGGGAGGCGGTGTCAGAGAGTGTTAGCCATGTTTCTGTGAGGCCGAGGAAGGCAAGCTTGTGAGAGAGAAAAAGGTCGTGAATCACATGAAGCTTATTGCAGATTGAGCGGGCATTCCAGAGTGCTCCAGAGAGAGGGAGCAGGGGGGTGGGCGTCAGGGGCACGGGTTTTATGTTGGAAAGATTGCGGTAGTTCATATTAGATAGGGAGTGGTAGGAAGGGGTAGTAGTGGGAGGTATGAGATGTGAGGGTCCAGGGTTGGGAGATATGTCTCCAGCAGTGAGGAAAAGCAGAGAGGGAGAGCAGGTGGGAGAAGGAGAGTGGCCGACTTGTTTTATTAGGACAGATTTGAGGTTGAGGAGCAGGTCAGCAGAGGAGGACAGGTGGGGAGGAAAGAGGGAGAGATGGTTATTTGGTTAGAGGGTGCTGGGGTTTGTGGATAGCGAAGGAGAGTGAGGATTAGTGGAGCAAACACTGTATGTAAACATGGTGAAGGAGTAAAGGTACCTTCATATATAACGATTTCGTTAACGATATCGTTGCAACGTCATGCTTTTGGTGACGTAGCAACGATCCCGCTTAACGATCTCGTTATGTGTGACAGCGACTAACGATCAGGCCCCTGCTGGGAGATCGTTGGTCGTAGGGAATGATCAGGACCTTTTTTTCGTCACTGATCACCCGCAGTCATCGCTGGATCGGCGTGTGTGACGCCGATCCAGCGACGTGTTCACTTGTAACCAGGGTAAATATCGGGTTACTAAGCGCAGGGCCGCTCTTAGTAACCCGATATTTACCCTGGTTACCATTGTAAATGTAAAAAAAAAAAACAGTACATACTCGCATTCCGATGTCTGTCACGTCCCCAGCCGTCTGCTTCCCGCACTGACTGTGAGCGCCGGCCATAAAGCAGAGCACAGCACAGCGGTGACGTCACCGCTGTGCTCTACTTTACGGCCGGCGCTGACACAGTCAGTGCGGGAAGCAGACGGCTGGGGACGTGACAGACATCGGAATGTGAGTATGTAGTGTTTTGTTTTTTTTTTTTTTTTACATTTACAATGGTAACCAGGGTAAGTATCGGGTTACTATGCGCGGCCCTGCGCTTAGTAACCCGATGTTTATCCTGGTTACCCGGGGACTTCGGCATCGTTGAAGACAGTTTAAACGATGCCGAAGTCGTTCCCCTGATCGTTGGTCGCTGGAGAGAGCGGTCTGTGTGACAGCTCCCCAGCGACCACACAGCGACTTACCAACGATCACGGCCAGGTCATATCGCTGGTCGTGATCGTTGGTAAGTCGTTTAGTGTAACGGTACCTTTAGATGGGTTAATAGCAAAGCTAGGTCCAAGTGATAAGAAGTGCTTACTCAGCAGACTTACCCAAAAGAGACAGATAAATAGAGTGGGGTCCTGACTCCTGCCGTGAATAACTGCCGTTGAAATAACTGCGGCGTCTCGATGCTTAGCTGCGTGATGCTTGGCTGCGTGATGCTTGGCTGCGTGATGCTTTACTGCAGGGATGCGCGTGCCTGACCCCACACACATGCACCCCTTAAGATGCTACTAAATTTATAGGGCTGAGTAAAGGATCAGGTGAGAGGGATTGTGGGATCTTATTGGGGATAAATTAGCAGTTGGCCAACACCCCAGGGGAGGTTACATGATCAAAGGCACTGAGCCTGGCTGCAACCATATGTGGTAACACCTTGTACCAGATAATATCTCCTGTGACCCCAGCATGGATGTGCAGCAGTAAGGCTACATTCACATTTGCGTTGTGCGCCGCAGCGCACAACGCAAACAAAAACGCGGCAAAACGCACGCTAAAACGCTGCGTTTTGCGCCGCATGCGTCCTTTTTGGCCGAAAGTTGGACGCAGCAAAAATGCAACTTGCTGCGTCCAATGCGCCCGGACGCGGGCGCCGCAGCGAAGCATGCGGCGCAAAACGCAAGTGCGACGCATGTCCATGCGCCCCCATGTTAAATATAGGGGCGCATGACGCATGCGGCGCCGCTGCGGCGCCCGCCGCTAATGTGAACTTAGCCTTAGTAATACAAAGTAACAAATGGACTTAGCAAACATTCAACAGGCACTGTTATATACCAGTAAAGGAAATATTGCAGGATGATGGGCAGCAGATGACAGGAAGCAGAGATTGTACCAGTAAAGGAATTGTTACAGGATGATGGGCAGCAGATGACAGGAAGCAGAGATTGTACCAGTAAAGGAATTGTGGCAGGATGATGGGCAGCAGATGACAGGAAGCAGAGATTGTACCAGTAAAGGAATTGTGGCAGGATGATGAGCAGCAGATGACAGGAAGCAGAGATTGTACCAGTAAAGGAATTGTGGCAGGAAGATGGGCAGCAGATGACAGGAAGCAGAGATTGTACCAGTAAAGGAATTGTGGCAGGATGATGGGCAGCAGATGACAGGAAGCAGAGATTGTACCAGTAAAGGAATTGTTACAGGATGATGGACAGCAGATGACAGGAAGCAGAGATTGTACCAGTAAAGGAATTGTTGCAGGATGATAGGCAGCAGATGACAGCAAGCAGAGATTGTACCAGTAAAGGAATTGTGCCAGGATGATGGGCAGCAGATGACAGGAAGCAGAGATTGTACCAGTAAAGGAATTGTGGCAGGAAGATGGGCAGCAGATGACAGGAAGCAGAGATTGTACCAGTAAAGGAATTGTTACAGGATGATGGGCCGCAGATGACAGGAAGCAGAGATTGTACCAGTAAAGGAATTGTTACAGGATGATGGGCAGCAGATGACAGGAAGCAGAGGTTGTACCAGTAAAGGAATTGTTGCAGGATGATGGGCAGCAGATGACAGGAAGCAGAGATTGTACCAGTAAAGGAATTGTTACAGGATGATGGGCAGCAGATGACAGGAAGCAGAGGTTGTACCAGTAAAGGAATTGTTGCAGGATGATGGGCAGCAGATGACAGGAAGCAGAGGTTGTACCAGTAAAGGAATTGTTACAGGATGATGGGCAGCAGATGACAGGAAGCAGAGGTTGTACCAGTAAAGGAATTGTTGCAGGATGATGGGCAGCAGATGACAGGAAGCAGAGGTTGTACCAGTAAAGGAATTGTTACAGGATGATGGGCAGCAGATGACAGGAAGCAGAGATTGTACCAGTAAAGGAATTGTTACAGGATGATGGACAGCAGATGACAGGAAGCAGAGATTGTACCAGTAAAGGAATTGTTGCAGGATGATAGGCAGCAGATGACAGCAAGCAGAGATTGTACCAGTAAAGGAATTGTGCCAGGATGATGGGCAGCAGATGACAGGAAGCAGAGATTGTACCAGTAAAGGAATTGTGGCAGGAAGATGGGCAGCAGATGACAGGAAGCAGAGATTGTACCAGTAAAGGAATTGTTACAGGATGATGGGCCGCAGATGACAGGAAGCAGAGATTGTACCAGTAAAGGAATTGTTGCAGGATAATAGGCAGCAGATGACAGCAAGCAGAGATTGTACCAGTAAAGGAATTGTGCCAGGATGATGGGCAGCAGATGACAGGAAGCAGAGATTGTACCAGTAAAGGAATTGTGGCAGGAAGATGGGCAGCAGATGACAGGAAGCAGAGATTGTACCAGTAAAGGAATTGTGGCAGGATAATGGGCAGCAGATGACAGGAAGCAGAGATTGTACCAGTAAAGGAATTGTGGCAGGAAGATGGGCAGCAGATGACAGGAAGCAGAGATTGTACCAGTAAAGGAATTGTGGCAGGAAGATGGGCAGCAGATGACAGCAAGCAGAGATTGTACCAGTAAAGGAATTGTGGCAGGATAATGGGCAGCAGATGACAGGAAGCAGAGATTGTACCAGTAAAGGAATTGTGGCAGGAAGATGGGCAGCAGATGACAGCAAGCAGAGATTGTACCAGTAAAGGAATTGTGGCAGGATGATGGACAGCAGATGACAGGAAGCAGAGATTGTACCAGTAAAGGAATTGTTACAGGATGATGGACAGCAGATGACAGGAAGCAGAGATTGTACCAGTAAAGGAATTGTTGCAGGATAATAGGCAGCAGATGACAGCAAGCAGAGATTGTACCAGTAAAGGAATTGTGCCAGGATGATGGGCAGCAGATGACAGGAAGCAGAGATTGTACCAGTAAAGGAATTGTGGCAGGAAGATGGGCAGCAGATGACAGGAAGCAGAGATTGTACCAGTAAAGGAATTGTGGCAGGAAGATGGGCAGCAGATGACAGCAAGCAGAGATTGTACCAGTAAAGGAATTGTGGCAGGATAATGGGCAGCAGATGACAGGAAGCAGAGATTGTACCAGTAAAGGAATTGTGGCAGGAAGATGGGCAGCAGATGACAGCAAGCAGAGATTGTACCAGTAAAGGAATTGTGGCAGGATAATGGGCAGCAGATGACAGGAAGCAGAGATTGTACCAGTAAAGGAATTGTGGCAGGATGATGGGCAGCAGATGACAGCAAGCAGAGATTGTACCAGTAAAGGAATTGTGGCAGGAAGATGGGCAGCAGATGACAGGAAGCAGAGATTGTACCAGTAAAGGAATTGTTACAGGATGATGGACAGCAGATGACAGGAAGCAGAGATTGTACCAGTAAAGGAATTGTTGCAGGATAATAGGCAGCAGATGACAGCAAGCAGAGATTGTACCAGTAAAGGAATTGTGCCAGGATGATGGGCAGCAGATGACAGGAAGCAGAGATTGTACCAGTAAAGGAATTGTGGCAGGAAGATGGGCAGCAGATGACAGGAAGCAGAGATTGTACCAGTAAAGGAATTGTGGCAGGAAGATGGGCAGCAGATGACAGCAAGCAGAGATTGTACCAGTAAAGGAATTGTGGCAGGATAATGGGCAGCAGATGACAGGAAGCAGAGATTGTACCAGTAAAGGAATTGTGGCAGGAAGATGGGCAGCAGATGACAGCAAGCAGAGATTGTACCAGTAAAGGAATTGTGGCAGGATAATGGGCAGCAGATGACAGGAAGCAGAGATTGTACCAGTAAAGGAATTGTGGCAGGATGATGGGCAGCAGATGACAGCAAGCAGAGATTGTACCAGTAAAGGAATTGTGGCAGGAAGATGGGCAGCAGATGACAGGAAGCAGAGATTGTACCAGTAAAGGAATTGTTACAGGATGATGGACAGCAGATGACAGGAAGCAGAGATTGTACCAGTAAAGGAATTGTTGCAGGATGATAGGCAGCAGATGACAGCAAGCAGAGATTGTACCAGTAAAGGAATTGTGCCAGGATGATGGGCAGCAGATGACAGGAAGCAGAGATTGTACCAGTAAAGGAATTGTTGCAGGATGATGGGCAGCAGATGACAGGAAGCAGAGATTGTACCATTAAAGGAATTGTGGCAGGAAGATGGGCAGCAGATGACAGGAAGCAGAGATTGTACCAGTAAAGGAACTGTTACAGGATGATGGGCAGCAGATGACAGGAAGCAGAGATTGTACCAGTAAAGGAATTGTGGCAGGATGATGGGCAGCAGATGACAGGAAGCAGAGATTGTACCATTAAAGGAATTGTGGCAGGAAGATGGGCAGCAGATGACAGGAAGCAGAGATTGTACCAGTAAAGGAATTGTTACAGGATGATGGGCAGCAGATGACAGGAAGCAGAGGTTGTACCAGTAAAGGAATTGTTACAGGATGATGGGCAGCAGATGACAGGAAGCAGAGATTGTACCAGTAAAGGAATTGTTACAGGATGATGGGCAGCAGATGACAGGAAGCAGAGATTGTACCAGTAAAGGAATTGTGGCAGGATGATGGGCAGCAGATGACAGGAAGCAGAGATTGTACCTGTGTGAAGAGAGGAGATGGATGTTAATTCCCGGCCGTTGAAATAACTGCGGCGTCTCGATGCTTAGCTGCCGTGATGCTTTGCTGCAGGGATGCGCGTTCCTGACCCCACACACATGCACCCCTTAAGATGCTACTAAATGTATTGTGCTGATTGTTACATCTGATATATCAGGAGGAAGATCCGACTAAGAATAAAGTGAAGGAGGAGACAGAAGAGGAAGCGATGACGAGGGGGGATCAGCCGTGTGTGAGTGACGGGAAGGAGGAGATTCCGGGAGATGTTTCCACAGGTATGTAATAATGACCGGCGTCTGTGATGATGATGACCGCTGTGTTATAATGACCGGCGTCGGTGATGATGATGATGACCGTTATGTAATAATGACCGGCGTCTGTGATGATGATGATGATGATGATGATGATGATGATGATGATGATGACCGCTGTGTAATAATGACCGGCGTCTGTGATGATGATGATGATGATGATGACCGTTATGTAATAATGACCGGCGTCTGTGATGATGATGATGATGATGATGACCGCTGTGTAATAATGACCGGCGTCTGTGATGATGATGATGATGATGATGACCGTTATGTAATAATGACCGGCGTCTGTGATGATGATGATGATGATGACCGCTGTGTAATAATGACCGGCGTCTGTGATGATGATGATGATGACCGTTATGTAATAATGACCGGCGTCTGTGATGATGATGATGATGATGACCGCTGTGTAATAATGACCGGCGTCTGTGATGATGATGATGACCGGCATGTGATATCGTAGTAAAATCTCTGACATTGATGGAAACGGGGCTCAAGTGACACAGGAACATCATGCGGAAGACGCCTGGGAACATCATGGGGGAAGACGCCTGGGAACATCATGGGGGAAGACGCCTGGGAACATCTCTGACTCCCGGGTCACTACTACAAACAATGTCAGAGTATTGCGGAACTTTTACGGACTGACAATAAAACATACAAAACCGCAGATAAAATGGATTTTACAGGGATAAAAGGTTAGGAAATATTCATCCCTGCATGACTTGTTTATATGGCACAATTAATAGGAGAGGAAAATAATCCTCCTCCACCCCTTAGGCGCTATGTTCACACTATTTTTACTGCGTTTTTGCGCTTTTTCAATGGTAAAAAAACACTGTAAAATCACTGAAAGACTTGACATGCTGCTTCTTTAAAAAATGCAGCAGTTTTCCATTTGTCAAGAAAAAAAAAGGAATCGTGTGCCTGAGATTTCTGAATTTTTGGGACTCGTAGACTGCTGAAGCCTATGCACTAAGAGCAAGACCTATCAAAAATGAGAAGGAGGGAATGCAACACCCCCTGGAATATCTGTAGAATAGGGCCTACGTAGAATAGGGCCTCAGAAAACCTTTCATTTAGAATGAGTGGGACTTCTGAGGCCAACAACAAGGAGTCCCAGGGGCACGGGATACAACTAGCACAAGGACCTTCAGGCATCGGACTCCAGCTATGGTGGGCGCCAGTTCCTCCTGTGCCGGCTCAGAGCCTCAGGCAGCCCACAAGCATAACTCCCAACTTTCGAGGAAGGGAAAGAGGGGAGAAAGTCAGCGGCGCGCAGCGCGCCTCGGCAAATTATAGGCCACACCTCTGACCACATCCATTTCACAACTATTCACGCCCCAGCCACACCCATTTAGCACTTCTGATCACAATGTTTCGTAAACAATAATTATAAACAAAAAATATGGCCACACATGATGCTCCATACTGTATAATGGCCACACGTGACGCTCCATACTGTATAATGGCCACACGTGATGCTCCATACTGTATAATGGCCACACATGACGCTCCATACTGTATAATGGCCCCAAATGATGCTGCGTACAGTGTACTGGCCCCACGTGATGCTCCATACAGTATAATAGGCCAACATGATGCTGCATACTGTATAATGGCCACACATGATGCTCCATACTGTATAATGGCCACACATGATGCTCCATACTGTATAATGGCCATACATGATGCTCCATACTGTATAATGGCCATTGGCCACATTATGCTCCATACTGTATAATAGCCCCACATGATGCTCCATACTGTATAATAGCCCCACATGATGCTTCGTACTGTATAATGGCCACACATGATGCTGCGTACTGTATAATGGCCACACATGATGCTGCGTACTGTATAATGGCCACACATGATGCTCCATACTGTATAATGGCCACACAAGATGCTACATACTGTATAATGGCTCCACATGATGCTCCATACTGTATAATGGCCACGTGATGCTCCATACTGTATAATGGCCACACATGATGCTCCATACTGTATAATGGCCATTGGCCACATTATGCTCCATACTGTATAATAGCCCCACATGATGCTCCATACTGTATAATAGCCCCACATGATGCTTCGTACTGTATAATGGCCACATGATGCTGCGTACTGTATAATGGCCACACATGATGCTGCGTACTGTATAATGGCCACACATGATGCTCCATACTGTATAATGATCACGCATGATGCTCCTTACTGTATAATGGCTCCACATGATGCTCCATATTGTATAATGGCCACACAGTGCCCCATACTGTATAATGGCCACACATAATGCTCCATACTGTATAATGGCCACATTATGCTCCATACTGTATAATGGCCACACATAATGCTCCATGCTGTATAATGGCCACATTATGCTCCATACTGTATAATGGCCACACATGATGCTCCATACTGTATAATGGCCATACATGATGCTCCATACTGTATAATGGCCATTGGCCACATTATGCTCCATACTGTATAATAGCCCCACATGATGCTCCATACTGTATAATAGCCCCACATGATGCTTCGTACTGTATAATGGCCACACATGATGCTGCGTACTGTATAATGGCCACACATGATGCTGCGTACTGTATAATGGCCACACATGATGCTCCGTACTGTATAATGGCCACACAAGATGCTACATACTGTATAATGGCTCCACATGATGCTCCATACTGTATAATGGCCACATGATGCTCCATACTGTATAATGGCCACACATGATGCTCCATACTGTATAATGGCCATTGGCCACATTATGCTCCATACTGTATAATAGCCCCACATGATGCTCCATACTGTATAATAGCCCCACATGATGCTTCGTACTGTATAATGGCCACATGATGCTGCGTACTGTATAATGGCCACACATGATGCTGCGTACTGTATAATGGCCACACATGATGCTCCATACTGTATAATGATCACACATGATGCTCCTTACTGTATAATGGCTCCACATGATGCTCCATATTGTATAATGGCCACACAGTGCCCCATACTGTATAATGGCCACACATAATGCTCCATACTGTATAATGGCCACATTATGCTCCATACTGTATAATGGCCACACATAATGCTCCATGCTGTATAATGGCCACATTATGCTCCATACTGTATAATGGCCACACATAATGCTCCATTCTGTATAATGGCCACATTATGCTCCATACTGTATAATGGCCACACATGATGCTACATACTGTATAATGGCCCCAAATGATGCTGTGTACAGTGTACTGGCCCCACATGATGCTCCATACAGTATAATGGGCCCACATGATGCTCCATACTGTATAATGGCCACACATGATGCTCCATACTGTATAATGGCCCCAAATGATGCTGCTTACAGTGTACTGGCCCCACATGATGCTCCATACAGTATAATGGGCCCACATGATGCTGCATACTGTATAATGGCCACACATGATGCTCCATACTGTATAATGGCCACACATGATGCTCCATACTGTATAATGGCCATTGGCCACATTATGCTCCATACTGTATAATAGCCCCACATGATGCTCCATACTGTATAATAGCCCCACATGATGCTTCGTACTGTATAATGGCCACACATGATGCTGCGTACTGTATAATGGCCACACATGATGCTGCGTACTGTATAATGGCCACACATGATGCTGCGTACTGTATAATGGCCACACATGCTGCGTACTGTATAATGGCCACACATGATGCTCCATACTGTATAATGGCCACACATGATGCTCCTTACTGTATAATGGCTCCACATGATGCTCCATATTGTATAATGGCCCCACAGGGCCCCACATGATGCTGCGCACAGTATACTTGCTGTTATGACCCCAATGGCGAGGGTCTCAGAGGAACGTGGTAGTCTGCAGAGTACAAAAATCCAGCTCATAGGGCAGTGGTAACTGGGTTGACCATATATCTACTCCTAACGCCAACACTAGAAGTAGCCGGGGATCATTCCTACGTTGATTCTAGATGACACGCGCCAGCCGGAGAATCTAGCTACCCCTAGTAGAGGAAAACAAAGACCTTTCTTGCCTCCAGAGAAGGGGACCCCAAAGCTGGATAGAAGCCCCCCACAAATAATGACGGTGAGGTAAGAGGAAATGACAAACACAGAAATGAACCAGGTTTAGCACAGAGAGGCCCGCTTACTGATAGCAGAATAAAGAAAGGTAACTTATATGGTCAACAAAAACCCTATCAAAATCCACACTGGAAATTCAAGAACCCCCGAACCGTCTAACGGTCCGGGGGGAGAACACCAGCCCCTAGAGCTTCCAGCAAAGGTCAGGATATAGATTTGGAACAAGCTGGACAAAAATACAAAACCAAAACAAATAGCAAAAAGCAAAAGGCAGACTTAGCTGATATAACTGGAACCAGGATCAGTAGACAAGAGCACAGCAGACTAGCTCTGATAACTACGTTGCCAGGCATTGAACTGAAGGTCCAGGGAGCTTATATAGCAACACCCCTAACTAACGACCCAGGTGCGGATAAAAGGAATGACAGAAAAACCAGAGTCAAAAAACTAGCAACCACTAGAGGGAGCAAAAAGCAAATTCACAACAACTTGCCCCACGTGATGGTCCATACAGTATAATGGCCCCACATGATGCTTTGTACAGTATAATGGCCCCACATGATGCTGGGTACAGTATAATGTCCAAACATAATGCTGGGTACAGTATAATGGCCCCACACGATGCTGGGTATAGTATAATGGCCACACATAATGCTGGGTACAGTATAATAGCCCCACACGATGCTGGGTACAGTATAATGGCCACACATAATGCTGGGTACAGTATAATGGCCCCTCACGATGCTCCATACAGTATAATGGCCCCACACAATGCCAGGTGCAGTATAATGGCCACACATGGTTACCCCACCCCCATCATTGCCTTCTCCATCACTACACACACACACACCTTTCACCGCGCTCCCTCGCAGCAGCCGGCAGCTTCCACTCCCACGGCGCTGAATGGTGTCATCCAGCTGCGCCGCTGACTGCTCACGTCGCTGCAGCTGTGATACGCCACTGATAAAGACCTCTCCTTGTCTCCTGTGCCAGTCAGTGTCAGAGCGAGGAGCAATATCTGCTCCGATCCGACACAGCCAGCGTCCGCTCCGTACACCTCGCACATACACGGCTCCACTCCGTACACATTGCACATGCTGCTCCGCTCCTTATACCTTGCACACACGGCTCCGCTCTGTACACCTCATACACACACGGCTCCTCCCCATACACTTCGTACATACACTGCTCCGCTCCGTACACCTCATACACACACGGCTCCGCTCTGTACACCTCATACACGGCTCCTCCCCATACACCTCGTACCTTACACTGCTCCTCTCCATACACCTCGTACCATACACTGCTCCTCTCCATACACCTTATACACACACGGCTCCGCTCTGTACACCTCATACACACACGGCTCCTCCCCATACACTTCGTACATACACTGCTCCGCTCCGTACACCTCATACACACATGGCTCCGCTCTGTACACCTCATACACACACGGCTCCGCTCTGTACACCTCATACACGGCTCCTCCCCATACACCTCGTACCATACACTGCTCCTCTCCATACACCTTATACACACACGGCTCCGCTCTGTACACCTCATACACACACGGCTCCACTCTGTACACCTCATACACACACGGATCCTCTTCATAGATCTCGTACACACACGGCTCCACTCCGTACACCCCGTACACACACGGCTCCGCTCCATACACCTCGTACACACACTGCTCTGCTCCATACACCTCGTACACACACGGCTCCGCTCCATACACATTACACACGCTGCTCCACTCCGTATACCTTGTACACACATGGCTCTGCTCCGCACACCTCGTACACACGTGGCTCTGCTCTGTACACCTCGTACACACACGGCTCCACTCCATACACATTGCACATGCTGCTCCGCTCCGTATACCTTGCACACACGGCTCCGCTCCGTACACCTCATACACACACGGCTCCTCCACATACACCTCGTACACACACGGCTCCGCTCCATACACCTTATACACACACGGCTCCGCTCTGTACACCTCATACACACACGGCTCCACTCTGTACACCTCATACACACACGGCTCCGCTCTGTACACCTCATACACACACGGATCCTCTTCATAGATCTCGTACACACACGGCTCCACTCCGTACACCCCGTACACACACGGCTCCGCTCCATACACCTCGTACACACACTGCTCTGCTCCATACACCTCGTACACACACAGCTCCGCTCCATACACATTGCACACGCTGCTCCACTCCATATACCTTGTACACACATGGCTCTGCTCCGCACACCTCGTACACACGTGGCTCTGCTCTGTACACCTCGTACACACACGGCTCCACTCCATACACATTGCACATGCTGCTCCGCTCCGTATACCTGGGACACACGGCTCCGCTCCGTACACCTCATACACACACGGCTCCTCCACATACACCTCGTACACACACGGCTCCGCTCCATACACCTTATACACACACGGCTCCTGTGACGGGTGTACGGCAGAGCAGGAAGAGACAACAGGCCGAGGGACGATCCAACGAGATTTATTAAAGCAGGGAGCATACAACATCAAATATCCATAATGTCCTTCAAGTCCACGAGAAGTCCACAATAAGTCCAAGTATAGAAACAGATCTGGAGGTGCTTTCCAGTAATCCCGCATCCGATAACGAAACAATAGTCCTTCCACGAGTCCAACAGATCCACCACAATCACACGGATACCTATTGCTTCCTCAGACAGCTTCGGTTCCTTCTCTTCCAGTATCCATCACACAACTGGCTAGATTACACATGGGTCTCTTGTCTGTGCTCCTGGGATCCGCCCATGAAGGGGGTAGGGGTCACACCTTCTATTCAATGGTTGGTTCCACCAGAAGATTCTAGACTGGTCGGCTCCGCTTAGTCTATCTAGTATGTACATTTGACTAGCCACCTGCTGTGAGGAAGAATGGCTATTCTTCACTAGTGGTGTTGATAAAGCTTAATTACATCATAGCTTTAGGTACCGTTACACTAAACGACTTACCAACGATCACGACCAGCGATCGTGATCGTTGGTAAGTCATTGTGTGGTCGCTGGGGAGCTGTCACACAGACAGCTCTCTCCAGCGACCAACGATCAGGGGAAAGACTTCGGCATCGTTGAAACTGTCTTCAACGATGCCGAAGTCCCCGGGTAACTGGGGTAAACATCGGGTTACTAAGTGCAGGGCCGCGCTTACCCGATATTTACCCTGGTTACCATTGTAAAAGTTAAAAAAACAAACAAAGAGTACATACTCACATTCCGATGTCTGTCACGTCCCCCGCCGGCGTCCAGTGCAGGGCCGCGCTGCCGATAGCTGACTGTGTCAGCGGCGCCGGCAGTAATAGCGGTGACGTCACCGCTGTGCTCTGCTTTACGGCTGGCGCTGACAGTCAGTGCATGAAGCTCTCGGCAGCAGCGTGGACGTCGGGAGACGTGACAGACATCGGAATGTGAGTATGTACTGTGTTTTTTTTTTTTTTACTTTTACAATGGTAACCAGGGTAAATATCGGGTTACTAAGCGCGGCCCTGCACTTATAACCCGATGTTTACCCTGGTTACAAGTGAACACATCGCTGGATCGGCGTCACACACGCCGATCCAGCGATGACAGCGGGTGATCAGCGACCAAAAAAAGGTCCTGATCATTCCCTACGACCAACGATCTACCAACAGGGGCCTGATCGTTGGTCGCTGTCACACACGCCGATCCAGCGATGACAACGGGCCATCAGCGACGAAATAAAGTTCTGGACTTCTAGCTCCGACCAGCGACATCACAGCGGGATCCAGATCACTGCTGTGTGTCAAACACAACGAGATCGCTATCCAGGACGCTGCAACGTCACGGATCGTTGTCGTTCTCGTTGCAAAGTTGGTAAGTGTGAAGGTACCTTTTGGGCTGCAAGTATTGGGGGAAGGAGACATGTTGTTACAGGTGAACTCCCAGCACAAGAAAATACATAAATTACAGCTAATAGAAACCAGAGAACAGTTACATACATCAAATGGCATATTATTCAAATACAGGACAGGCCAAAGTACAGATCATGACAGCTCCGCTCTGTACACCTCATACACATACGGCTCCTCTCCATACATCTCGTACACACACTGCTCCACTCCTTACACCTCATACACACATGGCTCCGCTCCGTACACATTGCACACGCTCTGCTCCGTATACCTTGCACACACGGCTCCGCTCTGTACACCTCATACACACACTGCTCCTCTCCATACATCTCATACACACACTGCTCCTCTCCATACATCTCGTACACACACGGCTCCGCTCCGTACACCTCATACACACACGGCTTCTCTCCATACATCTCGTACACACACGGCTCCGCTCCCTACATCTCGTACACACACGGCTCCAATCCATACACCTCGTACACACACGGCTCCGCTCCGTACACCTCGTACACACACGGCTCTGCTCCATACACCTCGTACACACACGGCTCTGCTCCATACACATTGCACACGCTGCTCCACTCCGTATACCTTGTACACACACGGCTCCGCTCCGTACACCTCGTACACACACGGCTCTGCTCCATACACCTCGTACACACACGGCTCTGCTCCATACACCTTTCACACGCTGCTCCGATCCATACACCTCGTACACACACGGCTCCAATCCATACACCTCGTACACACACAGCTCCGCTCCGTACACCTCGTACACACGTGGCTCCGCTCCGTACACGTCTTACACACACGACTCTGCTCCATACACCTTTCACACGCTGCTCCGATCCATACACCTCGTACACACACGGCTCTGCTACATCCACACTGTAAACACCTCCTGACCTCACACATACCGAGCTTACCTTCCTCCAGCGCCATGACAACCAGCAGGGTCCTGTACACGAGGTCCTCCCGATCATGTGACCCCCTGACTCCTCCCATCCTGTGACTTCATCACAGGTCCTTTGTGCACAGAGCAGCCAATATGTGGTGTGCTGCTCTGCGGGTGCAGGGGCTCAGGGAGCTGACCGGGTGAAATACACACCTCCCAACCAGTGCGGGACAACTAATGTCCCGCCCAGGATCGCGGGGCTGACTGTCAAAATCAGGACAGTCCTGCTGGATCCGAGATGGTTGGGAGGTATTCGCAAGGCTTCAAATAGATCAAAACTGGGGTTCAAACATTTCTTTTGTCTCCTTGGAGACCTTCCCAATGAATATTCATGTGGGGGAAAGTTCTCAACCCATCCTGGGGACAGAACACCACCAGTCCTTTGTCCATTTATTCACACAGGAGTTACATTTGGGTCTTTCTCCCATTGTATGACGGCATCTTTATTTTTATTTTACACGGAGCTGGCTCAGATCTAAGGCTTGCAGGCCGCAGTCACTTCTCCCTCCCTGCTTAAGATTATTCCGGGGGGTTTATTGCTGCCGGGGTCATGATAACTAATAGGCGCATCTGTATTCCCATGCACCCGTTTCCACCCTAATATGATAATACAGTTCATGGTTTTTTTATTTTTCTTGTTCTCCTCCTTCTACACCATATCAACAGCGTTATCATGCGGCCCTTGCTCCACATTTTTTTGAGTGCCCTCAATTACACGTTTTGAAGGGCCATCAGGCAGCACTCACTCATAATTTTTTGAGCGCCATCAGGTGGCACTTAGTCATACATTTTGGAGAGTCAGCAGGTGGCTCTAGCGTTAAACTCATTTTCAGGGCTACATATTTTATTTATAAAAAATAACACCGTACAGTTTGCAGGTGGGAGCACAACAAACATGCTCATCCATGAGTCCCAGGAGACAAGTGATCCCACACTTGGACACTTGAGGAACGAGTCTTTACATTTCCATTTATGGATTCTGGCCTCTCGCCCTGCACATTTCAAGAGGGACGAGATCGTATGTCTTCATGTCAAAATATTTGAGCAGTGACGGTCAGAAGAAAACTACGGTGGGGAACAGCAATTAGTTTCTCAAGCGGACGATGATGGTGAGACACAGTTGTCAGCAAGTCAGGAGGCGTACCAGAGTGCGGAAGTGAAAGACGATTCTGTGCACGGTGAAGTCACTGATCCAACCTGGCAAGGTGCCATGCAGAGCGAGGACAGCAGTGCAGAGGGGGCAGGAGCAGCAGGACCACAACAGGCAGGAAGAGGCAGTGGGGTGACCAGAGGGAGAAGGCGTGACCACTAACCAAACACCATGAAGACAAAGTCTCCAAACAAGTCAGGGACAAAGTGCAAGTCAGGGTTGAGTTATAAGAAAAAAAATCCCCCAATATCTGATGATCCTCCAAAGCACCTTCAAATCCATTATCATCAAATGGAAAGAACATGGTACCACAACAAACCTGGGCGCACGTCAAAACTCTCAGCCTGTGCAAAGAGGGCATTAATCAGAGCGGCAGCACAGAGACCAAAGGTAACCCTGAAGGAGCTGCAGAGTTCCCAACAGAGACTGAAGAAGTATCTGTCCATACGACCACAATAAGCCGCACACTCCATAGAGGTGGCCTTTATGCAAAAGGCCTTTACTTACACACAAAAATTGTAAGGCTCGTTTTGAGTTTGCCTAAAGACATGTGGGAGACTCCCCAATTGTAAGGAGGAAGGTGCTGTGGTCAGATGAGACCAAAATTGAACTTTTTGGACACCAAGGTAAATCCTATGTCTGGTGCCAAACCAACACCGCTCATCACCCCAAGAACACCATGCCCACAGTGAAATATGCTGGTGGCAGCATAATGCTGCGGGGATGATTTTTGGCAGCAGGGACAGGAAAAATGGTCTGAGTCGAGGAAAAGATGAACGGTGCGAAATACAGGGATATTCTTGAGCAAAACCTGTTTCAGTCTGTCAGTGATTTGATACTGGGATGAAGGTTCACCTTCCAACGAGAAAATGACCCAAAGCGTACTGCTAAAGCAACACTCCGGTGTTTTAATGGGAAACATGCAAATTTTCTGGAGCGGCTGAGTCAGTCCAGACCTTAATCCAAGGAGAATCTGTGTTCAGACTTGAAGATAGCTGTTCACCAGAGGAAACCATCTAACATGAAGGAACTGGAGAAGTTTTGCCTTGAGAAATGGGCAAAAATCCCAATGTTTATATCAAGGTGGATGTTGAGACTTTTCTCTTTAACTCTTTCACTCATCGAGTCTATTTTCACCTTCATGGTCATGTTAAATTTTACAATTCTGACCAGTGTCCCTTTGAGATAACTCTGGAATGCTTCAACGTATCCCAGTGATTCAGAGTCTGTTTTTTGTGACACATTGTACTTGTTTGAGGTTAATTTTGGTCATTATTTTTGGCATCTTTGAATTTTTATGCCTATAAGTTACACTTACCATATGTCTACTTTACTTTATTTTTTAAACTTTTTTGTTTGTTAGGAAGTGGAAATGGTTAAAATGTTAAAAGCAATTACTCATTTTTCCAACAAAATGTACAAAACCATTTTTTTAGGGGCCAAATCCCATTTGAAGTGACTTTGAGGGGCCCATGTGACATAAAATACACAAAATTTAAATAACTTCACTCCTCAAAGTGCTCAAAACCACATACAAGAAGTTTATTAACCCTTTAGTAGCTTCACAGGAATTAAAGAAATGTGGGGGGAAAACATGATTTTACTTTATCCCACAAAAATATTTCTTTAGCCTCAAATTTTACACAAATTGACAATACAATTTGTAGCGCAGATTTTCCTGAGTACGTCGATACCCCATATGTAGTAGAAAACTACTGTTTGGGCGCACGGCAGAGCTCGGAAAGGAAGGAGCACCATTCGACTTTTGGAACGTAAAATTGGGTGTAATAGATGGCGGACCCCATGTCGTGTTTGCAGGGCCCCTGATGTACCTAAACAGTGAAACAAACCACAAGTGACCCCACTATGGAAACTACATCCCTCAAGGAATATATGTAGAAGTGTGGCATGCACCTTGAACGCATAGTTCAGAAGTTTATAACTTTGAGCTGTGAAAATATAAATAAAAAATTCCCACAAACGTTGCGTTAGATCCAAATTCTGAATTTTCATAAGTTAAAACAGGAGACTATGGATCCCAAAATTTGTTGTGCAATTTCTCCTGTATTCGCCGATATCCTTTATGTGGTGGAAAACTACTGTTTGCATGCATGGCAAGGCTCGGGAAGGAAGGAATGCCAACTGAATTCTGGAGTGCTATTTTGAGAGAGATTGGTGATGCGATGTCACATTTGTAGAGCCCCTGATATGCCAAGACAGCAGAAACCACCACAAGTGTCCTGATTCTGGAAACTACACCTCCTGAGGAATTAATCTAGGGGTGTAGTGAGCATTTTTAGCCCTCAGGCGATTCACAGAAATGTAGAACATTAGCTGAGTCAATGGAAAATTACCATTTTTTTCCACTTAAATGTTGCTTTGGCCCCAAGTTTTCAATGTTCAAAATGGTGAATAGGAGAAAACGAACAGTGCAATTTCTTCTCAGAACACCAATACACCATATGTGGTCAGTAACTACTTTTGAGGCACAGTGCAAAGCTCGGAAAGGAAGATGCGCCATATTGGAGTTCAGATTTTACTGTTATGGTTTGAGTGTGCCATGACCCACTGGAAGGTCTCCTGAGGTTCCAGAACAGCAGAACCCCCCATCAGTGACCCCATTTCACAAACTACACCTCTCAATGACCTGATGTAGGGGTGCAGTGATCATATTGACACCACAGGTGTGTCACAGAATTTTATACCTTTGGGCAGTGAAGAAAATATAATTATTTTGGCCCCCCCATATTTTACATTTTCACAAGGTAAAATGGATAAAAATGGCACCAAAATGTGTCCCACAACTGTAGCTGAATGTGGCAATACCCCATATTTGGCTGTACAGTACTTTTTAGCCATATGGTGACATTCCGGAGCACTATTTGCCTCCTGGAGTGCAGATTTTCCTAGAATAGTGTGTGGACTCAATATACAGAACCCCTAAGTGTTAAAACAGCAGAATTCCCCTCAAGTGACCAAATTTTGCAAATTATACCCCTTTGAGAATTTATCTACAGGTGTATTGTTGATTTTGACTCCATGGGTCTTTTCCAGAAACAGGCAACAGTGGATGTTGTTGAGTGAAAATTGTAAACTGCCGTAGTAATGACCAGTACGTTGTAGTGCCCAGAACATTATGCCCAGCCCGTGCTTCTGGAGACATACACCCGTAAATTAGGCAGGCTCTGATCGCCACAGAAATGCCAAACATGTGGGCACTAAATGTGGTTTAGGCACACTGGGGGCCATTGGAATTTGGGAGTGCAGAATTTACTGAATTTCTTTTTGGGGGCGAGAGGCCAAAGTGCTTTTGCAGAACCTTTGTACTATCAGTAACGTGGAAGCCCCCTATATTTCCATTGAGAGATGACGGACCTGAGTGGATTGAGTAGAAGCTTTTGTTGGGCCCATTTTGGATCTCATTTATCCTGCACTCGACACTGAGCACTTACTTGGTGTTTCCATGTAAATCTCCGAGAGACGTAATTCAGGTGACACGATGGACAGGTCTATTCGCTATAATGAGGCAGCAGATTTACTCTGTCAAAAAAGATAGACCCCCGCCGGATAAGCCACATGATGTCCACTCTGCCTCTATCTGCCTCATTATAGGGAATCTTCCGCCGGAGATTGTCTGAATCGCAAATTTCAGAGATTTACACAGAAGCCCCAGCATAAGTGCTCCGTGCAGAGCGCAGGATAAATGTGAGCCGAGCCTTACTGCGATGTTTTTATGTTTGGCTTCTGTCACACACTAAAAGACGCTTTTTATTGCAAAATAAAGTTTTTGCATCGCCATATTTTGAGAGCTATAATTTTTCCATTTTTCGGCCCACAGTCATGTGATGGCTTATTTTGTACGTGACGAGTTGACGTTGGCACATGACGTTGGCTTTCTATTCCAATTTTTCAGAGACAGAATGAACAAACACCAGCTACTCAGGAGTTTTTTTTATGCCATTCACCGTGTGGTAAAATTGATGAGGCATCTTTATTATTTCGGTCCGTACGATTAGAGCGATACCTCATTTATATATTTTTTTATGTTTTGGCGCTTTCACACAATAAAAACTTTTATAGAAAAAAATAAATTTTGCATTGCTTTATTTTGAGAGCTCTAAGTTTTTTATTTTCTGCTGATGGAGATGTATGGCGGCTTGTTTTTCTGTGAGGTTATCTAGTGGGGCAGTTTTATAGATCATTTAATTCTGGATGCAGAGTTATCTAATATATGTACTTTATTCTTATTTTTACATAAATATAGCTATTTTGTTTTTTTTTATTTTTTATTTATCTTGTGGCGCTTTCGTTATGCTGATCGCTTGTATACTGCACTGACCAAAGCTCTTAGTCCATGCTCCTGGCACAGTCACTGGCTGACCCTGAGGTTGTCATGACGACCATCGGGCACTCGCAATGACGTCACGGTGGTGACGATCGGAAGGAAGAGGGAGCTCCCTCCCTCTCCCAAACTCATAAATTTTGCTATCCGTATTAATCTAGGCATCTCGGAGGGTGAACAGCCAGGGGCAGTGTGAGCACCGCTCCTGGCATTGATAGCCGGGTCTCTGCTATCCCATAAGCCGACCTCCCAGCGGCGATTACAAGGGTATAGCTCCTGTGCTGGCATGATCGCCAAGACGTACCTATACGTTAAAGGTAGTGAAGGGGTTAAAGAACAATTAAAACACAGTAACTCGTCTATTAATAGGAGGACGGCAGGTTCTCTCCTCTTAGAGTGATCCCAGAGGATCCTGTCCAGGAGGGAGGCCGTGTCCTCATGGTGACCTCATGAGCTCCCAAAAAATAATCACTGGTAAATGGTAACCGTCCTTCCCCCAATCTCCATAATGGTGAATTAGGAGAAAGGAAACCGCTGGATAGAAATGTGGAGCTTTCCTCAGCTCCTCTGTGGTTCCATCCCTGGTGGAGAGGGAACTTGGAGAAGTTGTTTCTTAGTGCGGCTCCTCCATCGGACTGACGAGGGTCTTCTCTGTCCCTCTCCTCAGGGTCCTCATTCTCTGAGGGCAGAGCAGAGAGCATTAGGCTTTGGCTTCGCTGATTCTTACTTCATACTTGAGCCCACAATGTGCTGGGACCTCGGTACCGGTGGTGAAGACCACAACAATGTAATTTAGTCCCTGATACATAAACCTAGAATTACCGGTTCTGAGAGACGTGTGTCACATATAGACAGATACACGGCAGGTCATGTATTCAGTCTGTGTGTCTCCACAGATGGACCCAGGAGGAGAAATCCACCAGAGAGATGTCCCCGTCCTCTGCATCCCCAGGACTGTCCGGAGGAGAAACACAACATCCCGGAGGATCATCAGGTAGATGACACTGAAGCCCCCACAACATCTGACCATGAAGTGATGGGACCTGAGCTCATCTTACGTTTTACTTTTTAGGGTGAAGATCTGATTGACATTAAGGTTGAGGTTATACATGGAGCACAAGAGGCGATCGCAATATGGGCCGATCAGCAAGGTGAGGAGGGGAGACCGTCATGTCTGTTCTGTGGTCACCTACTACTACTCCCATCATGTCATAATCACATGACACTATCTATTCCATCACTGTGTGTCTCCTACAGATGGAGTTGTGGAAATAAATCCACCACAGAGAGGTCCCTGTCCTCTGTATTCCCCGGACTGTCCGGAGGAGAATCACAACATCCCGGAGGATCATCAGGTAGACGGCGCTGAGCCCTGTATCGGATCTGTATATGGGGGGACATTTCTGATCGAGGTCATAGATGTCACAGATTTTGGTGGTTTCTTGTATTGTGCTGATTGTTACATCTGATATATCAGGAGGAAGATCCGACTAAGAATAATGTGACGGATGAGACAGAAGAGGAAGCGATGACGAGGGGGGATCAGCCGTGTGTGAGTGACAGGAAGGAGGAGATTCTGGGAGATGTTTCCACAGGTGTGTGATATTAACTGGTGTATGATGATGATGACGATGACCGTTATGTACTAATGACCGCAGTGTGTGATATCGTGTGGAGTCTCCGGTGCAGTGAAGCTTTATCTGCTGTCCTCATCTCAGCAGAAGCGTCCGGTGATGGCGCGGCTGCCCCTGTTGAGTCCGGCGGTGCACCGATGAATAACGGGGCCGCCTTCACACCTCTTCTTAATGATTTAGGAAGCACAGATTTAGTTTTCCTTTACCTTTGAGAATATTTCTTCCACCCCTTCCATCCATATTTTTCTTCCACAAGTCCCGTGCTGCCATATAAATGACTGAGATTGTGTTACAGGTTGTGAATCTCCCCATCCTATGGATCTTGGTGATGTAGCAGCCTCTGCCTGGTGCTGACGAGTGACAACATGGCACATGTAGAGTCGTCCTACCTGTCCTCTCTCTTTGTCTCCCACTGCCTCCTACACTGAGGCCAACGTTCTGGTCCCTCTACATCCAAGTTGGCCGCCCGGTGACATGAAGAGCCCTGTGGTAAGTCAGGAAGTGCTGTGCTATGGAGGTGTGGATGTCATTTCTCGGCCACTATGGAGGCCATCTTGGATGTAGGAGAACCAGAACAGGTAGATGACAGTACATGACAAATGTTTAGTCCCTCCTCTGTGCCGGGGTGGAGAAGTGCTTCATCATAAAAGGGATTACGAGCTTGTATCTACAAACAGATGTGATATATCCGGCCCCGTAGCCCCCCAGCGTATAATATCTGGCCCTGTAGCCCCCCAGCGTATAATATCCGGCCCCGTAGCCCCCCAGCGTATAATATCCGGCCCCGTAGCCCCCCAGCGTATAATATCCGGCCCTGTAGCCCCCCAGCGTATAATATCCGGCCCCGTAGCCCCCCAGGATATAATATCCGGCCCTGTTGCCCCCACCCCAGTATATAACATGCGGTTCCTCCCCACATATGGGTTCACACAGGAACTGTTGGGTACACAGAGCCTGGAAGGGCGTAATTAGGGGGTGATATGTGTAAAATAGGACAGATTTAAAAATGCGTTATACTGGCAAAATTAAAAAAAGTAAAACATTGTGATTTTGGGAACATCCCTTTAAATGTATATTGGGTCTATGGAAAAAAACCTTCTCATCTGCTCAGTCCAAGCGAGTTACATTGGTCCGTGTGCCGTCTGTGTACAATCCTTTTGTTTTTTTTACTCAGCAACTATTAACCCTTTAGACGACCATTTACAGTTTCCTGCTCCAGAACGGTAATCGCTGCCGAATACAACTGTGAATAAATCCAAAAAAGAAGAAAAAGATGCAAAAAATACAAACTTAACCCCTGAGTGACTGAGCTAGTTTCTCTATCGCTTCATTGGAGGACCCCGGAAACCATGGGGGTCTGCTGCTGACACTAGGCAATAAAAAGTTCTCTCCTCCTCAGTAGTACACAGCAGCTGACCGGAGCCAGACTGACCCGTTTAGCTTAGTGTCAGAAGGACGCGGACTCGGGTTTTTCAGTAGACCCATATGTACACTGGTTTTTGGCATGTTTCACAAATTTTTTACATTTTTTCTTTTTCTGAAGGTTTTTTCTTAACCTTTTGTAGGGAAATAGTGTGAATATTCCCTCTGTTATCCCACGTAGAGACAAAGTGTACGGCGTGGACTGTCAATCCAGCAGGACCCTAACCTTTAACACACGAGATGTGTTCATGTGATCCGGAAAATAGTCCTAGCCCCCCACCACTGCCAGCTCGCTCTCCAGAGCCAGACGGCATCGGGTGGTACAGTGGCTACGGAGGCTGACGTGTCAGCTTCGACCTTTCCATGATGAGACATCTGAGGAATTGTGAGACCCAGGAAACCACTGGTGTCTGAAATTAGAGGAGGAGAGTGGATTAATACCGATATTGTGTGGGATTTTTGTATGGCGAATTATGTTCAGTTATGCACCCATTTTTTTTTTGGGGGGGGGGAAACAGAAGATATCACATTGGGCATTAGGCTTTAGAATTAAGGAAACAGAAAGGAGCTAATTATCGAATAGTACCTTGTCATGTGATATCTGACTGTGCACCCATTTGATTGGTGTTCCATTAGTGTATTCCAGACCATATAAATATTACAGGCACTGTGTAATAGCGATATGGATCAGATTTTCTTTGTCTAAATTGTAGCCCCAAAGATGACTATTAATGTGATTGCATGCTCTGGCCATATCATCTTTGTTGGGGTATTAATGTGACTACACCTCTTGTCTGCATCCCTCATGGAACATACAGCAATAACTACGAGATCTTTATATCTTGGCTACTCCCTTTAATTGTTTTTGTGTGTTTTTTTGTCTATATTATAGTGTGTAGGATGTTCAGGGTGCATTAGGGTCCGTAGCGCTGCCGACATTCAGCGGGGGTGCCATCACGTCTCCAACTAGGGTGCCATCCTCCGCTGGCAGGTAGGGTGAACTTTAGGGCTCATCTAGGGAGACATTAGTCCTAGATTTTTATTTTTTTTCCCCCTATTGACCCTCCATTTTTTTCACCTTTTTAAGATAATCAAGTATTTTTGACCCTTTTAAATACATTAATGAAGGTTAATTTTCAGAGGTCGATTTGTGCCAATGTCACCATTTTATAAATGTTATTCACTTTACCTATTGTGATAATGTTATGGCATGTAGTTGTCTTCCTTATTACCTGTACTTTCACTGACAAGGGTCTTCATTTTGAGCTCCATCAAATTTCAAAATCCCTTTTGTGAATTTTTTCTTTCATCTTTATAGGAAATCCTTGTGATAATAGCAGTTTGTCACTAAATTGTAAAAAAGAAGATATCAGGAAGCACTCTTATGGAGAAAACCTCATTACCCTTCATGGACCTCCTGTACTTCACAGTACTTCACTTTCTTGTAATCCTCCTAATCATGAGGAACCCTCTCCTGAGCAATCTCGTATTGTTACCACAGTTCCAGGTGACAAAGTGGATACAAGATTTCAGTGTCACAAGGAATTAACTGAAAGCTCAGATTATCTAACTCAAACCAACCATGAAGGAGAGAAGCCATACTCCTGCTCAGAATGTGGAAAATGCTTTCCAAATAAATCAAAATGTGTTCTACATGAGAGAATTCACACAGGAGAAAAGCCATTTTCATGTTCAGAATGTGGGAAATCCTTCACAGAAAAAGGGACTCTTACTAAACATCAGAGAATTCACACAGGAGAAAAGCCCTTTTCATGTTCAAAATGTGAGAAATCCTTCACAGAAAAAGGGACTTTTATTAAACATCAGAAAATTCACACAGGAGAAAAGCCATTTTCATGTTCAAAATGTGAGAAATCCTTCACAGATAAAGCGAACCTTATTAAACATCAGAGAATTCACACAGGAGAAAAGCCATTTTCATGTTCAAAATGTGAGAAATCCTTCACAGATAAAGCGATTCTTATTAGACATCAGAGAATTCACACAGGAGAAAAGCCATTTTCATGTTCAAAATGTGGGAAATCCTTCACAGAAAAAGCGAATCTTATTAGACATCAGATAATTCACACAGGAGAAAAGCCATTTTCATGTTCAGAATGTGAAAAATCCTTCACAGATAAAGCGAGTCTTATTAGACATCAGATAAGTCACACAGGAGAAAAGCCATTTTCATGTTCAGAATGTGAAAAATCCTTCACAGAAAAAGGGACTCTTACTAAACATCAGAAAATTCACACAGGAGAAAAGCCATTTTCATGTTCAGAATGTGGGAAATCCTTCACAGATAAAGCGAATCTTATTAGACATCAGATAATTCACACAGGAGAAAAGCCATTTTCATGTTCAGAATGTGAAAAATCCTTCACAGATAAAGCGAGTCTTATTAGACATCAGAGAACTCACACAGGAGAAAAGCCATTTTCATGTTCAGAATGTGAAAAATCCTTCACAGAAAAATGGACTCTTACTAAACATCAGAAAATTCACACAGGAGAAAAGCCATTTTCATGTTCAGATTGTGGGAAATCCTTCACAGATAAAGCGAGTCTTATTAGACATCAGATAATTCACACAGGAGAAAAGCCATTTTCATGTTCAGAATGTGGGAAATCCTTCACAGATAAAGCGAGGCTTATTAGACATCAGATAATTCACACAGGAGAAAAGCCATTTTCATGTTCAGATTGTGGGAAATCCTTCACAGATAAAGCGAGTCTTATTAGACATCAGATAATTCACACAGGAGAAAAGCCATTTTCATGTTCAGAATGTGGGAAATCCTTCACAAATAAATCGAGTCTTATTAGACATCAGAGAATTCAAACAGGAGAAAAGC
The DNA here is from genome assembly GCF_051348905.1 of Ranitomeya variabilis. Taxonomy (NCBI): domain Eukaryota; kingdom Metazoa; phylum Chordata; class Amphibia; order Anura; family Dendrobatidae; genus Ranitomeya; species Ranitomeya variabilis. The sequence continues at coordinate 2,016,873 of NC_135232.1, read as the reverse complement.
CATTTTCATGTTCAGAATGTGGGAAATCCTTCACAGTGAAAGCGAGTCTTATTAAACATCAGAGAATTCACACAGGAGAAAAGCCCTTTTCATGTTCAAAATGTGAGAAATCCTTCACAGATAAAGGGAATCTTATTACACATCAGAGAATTCACACAGGAGAAAAGCCATTTTCATGTTCAGAATGTGGGAAATCCTTCACAGTAAAAAATAATCTTATTAATCATCAGAGAATTCACACAGGAGAAAAGCCATTTTCATGTTCAAAATGTGAGAAATCCTTCACAGATAAAGCGAGGCTTATTACACATCAGAGAATTCACACAGGAGAAAAGCCATTTTCATGTTCAGAATGTGGGAAATCCTTCACAGTAAAAAATTATCTTATTTATCATCAGAGAATTCACACAGGAGAAAAGCCATTTTCATGTTCAAAATGTGAGAAATCCTTCACAGATAAAGCGAGTCTTGTTAGACATCAGAGAATTCACACAGGAGAAAAGCCATTTTCATGTTCAGAATGTGGGAAATCCTTCACAGTAAAAAAGAATCTTATTTATCATCAGAGAATTCACACAGGAGAAAAGCCATTTTCATGTTCAAAATGTGAGAAATCCTTCACAGATAAAGAGCATCTTATTAGACATCAGAGAATTCACACAGGAGAAAAGCCATTTTCATGTTCAAAATGTGAGAAATCCTTCACAGATAAAGGGAATCTTATTAAACATCAGAGAATTCACACAGGAGAAAAGCCATTTTCATGTTCGGAATGTGGGAAGTCCTTCGCGGTTAAAGGGCATCTTACTAAACATCAGAGAATTCATACAGGAGAGAAGCCACATTCATGTTCATAATGTGGGAGATGTTTTATCCAAAAAGCAAATCTTGTAACACATCTAAGAATTCACACAGGGAAGAAACCGTTTTCATGTTTACAATGTGAATAATGCTTTACAGAGAAATCACAACTTGTTAAACATAGGAGAACTCACACAGGAGAGAAGCTGTATTCATGTCCAGAATTTGGTAAATCTTTTATACATAAATCACCTCTTCTCTGAAGAGAAGTCACACAGGAGATAAGCTATATTCATGTTCAATGTGTGTGAAATCTTCAGTAAATCAAATCTTGTTAGACATGAGTGAAATCGTACAGAGAAAAGCTGTATTCATATTCAGAATGTGGGAAATCTTTTTGTCATTTTCTCATCTTTACTATGGACTAGGGAGGCTGTGAGTGATGACTCAACCTCGCAATGGGATCTGATGTATGCTGGACTGTCAGTGTTGTGAGTGACAGTCCATTCATCCAATCTGATCCTGGGGCATTCTGGGCTCACAGCATTTTGATCAACAGCCCTGCTGCTCAATCTGGGCTTGCTTGAGGCATTTCCCCAGGTGCCTCTCATCTTTGGTAATTTTCTAGTTATTTAGCTGGCTAGCTGGGAGCAGATCGGTGTCAGCTGTAGCTGAGCTTAGTTTGGTATGTGCTTAGCTCTGTCTGATTGTGTCTTTCTCTGATCTTGTTGCCGGATGTAGGCTTTGTCGTGACTATTCATGTGGATTATCCCTTCTGCTCTTGACACTTTCTGACTGCAGGTACCTGACCCCGTACATGCCCTCTGACTGTCTGTTTTTCTTACTCCCTAGTCTTGACGTACCCTCCTGGTATTTGACCCTGGACTGTTTCCTGACCACGACTTTATCCTGCTGCTCTTTATCTTGTGCCCTCCTGGTATCTGACCTCAGACCTCCTGTCTACCCTTTCTCTACGCTTGTCAGTGAGTAGTGACTCGGCGTCACACGTTTATACATAAATCAAATCTTAATATATAATGATGATGGAAGAAAATCTCAGGTTAAGAAGTGTACAATTCGAGGTAGATGAGAAAAAATATATATTTATTATTCATATTAAAACCAAAAAATATATAATATGAGGTGCCTCATGCCAAAGAGAGATGCAGGACAGTACATTGCATAGGCAACAATTATAACAAAACCTACACAATTTTAATATCCATATGTCACGAATCACAGGGGGGATACTTTTATCATCCCCACCACTGACACCAATATGTCATGAACCGGGGTAGTTTGGTTGGCCCCAGTTCTTTTATCAAGGGGATTTATCTATATTCCACTTCCCAGTTCCAGTTTGGAACTTGCAGCGCTCTGGCGTCCCTCTTACCCTCAGGTCAGACAGGGTACTGCACCTACGATAATTTGTCTCCAGAAAGGTTGCCTTACTACACTGGCTAATGGGCACACTGCAGCGAGGGCGATATAACTGCTCCCACTCAGGCGGGAACAATAATTATCAACGCTGTCCATCGCTACCAGTTTTCCCAACAGCTCAGGACACTTTCCGCTGCCACCAGCTCCTATTCCTGAATTGGTAATGGGTCCGGAGCCATCCTAAATTAATAACGTAATTTACTTCAGAGGACGTGACAGTACGTTATAGAGCAAGGAGAAACGAAGCTAGTAGTTTTATATATTTTACTCCAAAAGGTAGGCAGTGTTTACGAACGTATAAAAAGATATTATAAAAGGAGACAAGTATCGTATGTACAGAACGATTACAAATAAAAAGGGATTAAAGTTGAAAAAAATACTTACAGTTCTCTCATATCACTTCAGATCATGGCTGACCATGCGGCTGGGGGGAGGAACAACATCAAAATGCATCAGAGCAGCTTGCAGAGCTTCTGTTAGCTCTTTTCCTGGGCAAAGACTAGTGAAAAATGAGCTCCCTTTCACTTATACCCCCTGGTCGTGACATCACTGAGTTGGCGGAGACCAAAAAAACGTAATTCTGGCGTTTTGAATTTTTTTCTCGCTATGTTGTTTAGTGATCAGGTTGATCCTTTTTTTTATTGATACATCGGGCAATTCTGAACGCTGCGATACCAAATATGTGTATATTTGATTTTTTTTATTATTGTTTTATTTTGAATGGGCCGAAAGGAGGGTGATTTAAACTTTTATATTTTTTTTTATTTTTTTCATATTTTTTTACAACATTTTTTTTTATTTTTGCCATGCTTCTATAGTCTCTATGGGAGGCTAGAAGCTGGCATAGCCTGATCGGCTCTGCTACATAGGAGCGAAGCTCAGATCGCTCCTATGTAGTAGAATTGCTGCATTGCTATGAGCGCCGACAACAGGGTGGCTCTCACAGCAATCCGGCATCAACCATAGAGGTCTTCAATAGACCTCTGGTTGTCATGCCGACGCATCGCTGACCCCCGATCACGTGACGGGGGTCGGCGAAGAGCGCATTTCCGGCCCGGCCGATGGCTGGAAGCCCTAGTTAAATGCCGCTGTCAGCGTTTGACAGCGACATTTAACTAGTTAATAGCGGCGGATGAATCGCGATTCACCCACCGCTATTGCGGGCACATGTCAGCTTTTCAAAACAGCTGACATGTCCAGGCTTTGATGCGGGCTCACCGTTGGAGCCCACATCAAAGCAGAGGATCTGACCTTGGACATAGTATCCCGTCCGAGGTCAGAAAGGGGTTAAGTCGTAATCCGTTCCTCCATTTCTGCTAAGCGCTGCTCTTAGAAAACACACTGGGTGATGGCCCGGCCAATGCAGAGGCCAAAAATGTATTTGTCCTGCTTCCAGACCTAAGCTGCGCAATTATATACCAGTTTAAGAGAACATAGTGAATTCCCCCCAACCGTGCTCTTACACAAAGCGGAGAAGGCCTGCTCCCAGCACACTGGTTTCACATTACAGCTGCATTGGAGGAAGGGGGTCGGAAAAGCCCACAGCGCGTGTCTGTACTCAGCTCTTGGATGTAGCAGAGCTCAGTGTGCGTGATAATAGACAATCAAATACATCCTGACACCATAGTACCAGTGTACTGTATGCATGTGAATCAAGATAACGAAGAGCAGTTTATAATTATTAGTGCCTAGGGTGGATCTCAATAAAGTCAATACATATAAATGCAAGTTTAAAGGAATTTTTTTTACCTAGAAGGGTATCCACAGGTAACGAAAGTCTTGCATTACTCCACCCCGACAAGCGTTTCGCTCTGCTTTTTCCGGGGTCATCGTTATGGTCATTGGTCATTATGTATTAATTTTTGATAAAGTGTTACCCTCCGATTGGTTTGTGTTTTCTTTAGAGAGTTCTGATTATTAATTATATAATTTAGATTGTGAGCCCCATTGGGGACAGCGATGATAATGTGTGTAAAGAGCTGCGGAATAAGATGGCACTATATAAGAAAAACATAATAAATCAATCAAATCTTGTTAGACATGAGAAGTCACACAGGAAAGAAACTGCAGTTATGTTCACTGTGCTGTATAAACTTTAATAAACCGTGTTAGGCATAAATGAGTACACCCACTGTGATAAGTAAGATTTTAATACTTCACTGAACATCTCTGAAGGGGAGCTTGCTCATCTTCTCTCCAAATCACACCTCACCACCTGTGCACTTGACCCCATCCCACCTCCTCCCCAACCTCACCACCACACTAATCCCATCCCTAACCCATCTCTTCAACCTTTCACTAACTTCTGGTACCTTCCCCTCTGCCTTCAAACATGCCACAATCACACCTATCCTCAAAAAGCCTTCCCTTGACCTGAGCGCTATGTCCAGCTATCGCCCCATATCTTTGCTCCCATTTGCCTCCAAACTCCTTGAGCAGCACGTCCATGCTGAACTTTCCTCTCACTTTGCATCTAACTCTCTCTTTGACAACCTACAATCTGGCTTCCGTCCCCACCATTCCACTGAGACTGCCCTGACCAAAATTACTAACGACTTACTTACAGCCAAAGCTAACAGACAATTGTCTATACTCCTCCTCCTAGACCTGTCCTCTGCCTTCGACACAGTTGATCTTGCCCTATCCTGGATCTCCTCATATCTTGCCAACCGCACATTTAGCGTTTCCTCCCATACTACCTCTTTATCTCGCCTCCTCTCTGTTGGTGTCCCCCAAGTCTCTGTCCTAGGACCCTTACTTTTCTCAATCTATACACTCGGCCTGGGACAACTCATAGGGTCCTATGGCTTCCAGTACCATCTATATGCTGATGACACTCAGATCTACCTCTCTGGCCCAGATGTCACCTCTCTGCTCTCCAGAATCCCAGAGTGTCTATCAGCCATATCCTTCTTCTCCTCTCGCTTCCTCAAGCTCAATGTGGACAAATCTGAACTCCTCATCTTTCCTCCATCACGCTTATCTTCCCTACCTGATCTATCTATCAAAATAAATGAAATCACACTTTCCCCTGTCCCCAAAATCCGCTGCCTCGGAGTAACCGTGGACTCTGCCCTGTCCTTCAAACCGCACATCCAAGCTCTCGCCACCTCTTGTCGCCTCCAGCTCAAAAATATTTCCAGAATCCATCCTTTCCTCAACCCACACTCTACCAAGGTGCTCGTGCATGCCCTAATCATCTCCCGCCTTGATTACTGCAACATACTCCTCTATGACCTACCTTCTAACACCCTTGCACCTCTCCAGTCCATCCTTAACTCTGCTACCCGATTAATTAATCTCTCTCGCTACACTCCTGCTTCCCCTCTTTACAAATCCCTTCACTTGCTCCCCATTTCCCAGCGTATCCAGTTTACATTACTAACACTGACCTACAAAGCCATCCATAACCTTTCTCCTCCGTATATTTCCACACTAATCTCTCAATATCTTGCCTCACGTAATCTCCGGTCCTCCTAAGACCTCCTCCTCTCCCCTACGCTTATTCGCTCCTCACCCAATCGCCTCCAAGACTTCTCACGAATATCCCCCTTCCTCTGGAATTCTGTGCCCCAGCACATCCGGTTATCCACTACTTTTGGATCCTTCAAAAGAAACCTGAAAACCCATCTCTTCAAAGAAGCTTACAGCCTGTAAAGACCACACGGCCACCTCAACACCATTGGAGCTACTGAAACCCTCGACCTACTGTCTCCTTCCCCACCATCCTGTAGAATGTAAGCCTGCAAGGGCAGGGTCCTCGCCCCTCTGTATCAGTCTGTAATTGTTAGTTTACTGTAAGTGATATCTGTAATTTGTATGTAACCCCTTCTCATGTACAGCACCATGGAATCAATGGTGCTATAGAAATAATAATAATAACACAAGAACACTTTCTACAATGTTGCCAATACGGAGTAGAACCTTTTTATTAACCAATAACATGAAAGTTTAATCATAGAACTCTCATTACAAAATCTTCCGTTTTACTCCAATAAGTTGATGCAAACAGGAGTCCACCCCACATCAGTCACTGCTACAGCTAGTATTTTGTATGGCCTCCATGATTTTTAACCCCTTCATGACCAGAGGTATTTTAGTTTTTGCTTTTTGCTCCCTTTCGTCCCAGAGAAATAACTTTATTTTTCCGTCACTATGGCCATGTGAGGTCTTTTTTTGCAGTACAAGTTGTGCTTTTGAACGACACCATTGTTTTTAACATCGTTTACTGGAAAAGGGGAAAAAATTCCAAGTGCGGTGAAACTGCAAAAAAAAATGCAATTCCACAGGGTTTTTTTTAATTTTTTTTTTTACCATGTTCACTAGATGCTAAATCTGACCTGTCATTGTGATTCTCCAGGTCATTACGAGTAGTTCATAGACACCAAACATGTCTAGGTTCTTTTATATTTAAGCGGTGAAAAAAATTCCAAACTTTTCTAAGAAAAAAAAAGCGCCATTTCCCGAGACCTGTAACGTCTCCATTTTTCATGATCTTGGGCTGGGTGAGGGCTTATTTTTTGCTTGCTGAGCTGATGTTTTTATTGATACCACTTTGTTGTACATACGATCTTTTGTTCGCTCGTTATTACACATTATTGCTGTGTAGCGGCGACCAAGAAACGTAATTCTGAATTTTTTTATTTTTTTCTCGTTACACCATTTGGTGATCAGGTTAGTTCTTTTTTATATTAATAGATTAGGTGATTCTGAATGCGGTGATACCAAATATGTGTATGTTTGATTTCTTTTTATTGTTTTATTTTGATTGGTGAGTGAGGAGGGTGATTTGAACTTTTATATATTTTTAGTACTTTTAACCCCTTAATCCCATATGACGTACTATCCCGTCGAGGTGACCTGGGACTTAATTCCCAGTGACGGGATAGTACGTCATATGCAATCTATGACTATCACAGCTGACATCTGGCACTATGTGCCAGGAGCGGTCACGGACCGCTCCCAGCACATTAACCCTTGGCACACTGCGATCAAAGATGATCGCAGTGTTCCGGCGGTACAGGGAAGCATTGCGCAGGGAGGGGGCTCCCTGCGGGCTTCCCTGAGATGATCGGTACAAGGCAATATGCTCACCTTGTACCGAGCGTCTCCTCCCTGCAGGCCCCGGATCCAAAATGGCCGCGGGGCTACTTACGGGTCCTGCAGGGAGGTGGCTTACCAAGTGCCTGCTCAGAACAAGCGCTGGTAAGCCAGGAATGCCGCATGCAGATCGCTGATCTGACACAGTGCACTCCAAAGTGTCAGATCAGCGACCTGTCAATATACAGTGATGTCCCCCCTGGGACAAAGTAAAAGAAATTTTTTTAAAGTGTTAAAAAAAAAAAAAAAAAATCCTAAATAAAGAAAAAAATATATATATAGTTCCCATAAATACATTTCCTTAAATAAAAAAAAAACAATAAAAGTACACATATTTAGTATCGCCGCATCCGTAACGACCAGACCTATAAAACTGTCCCACTAGTTAACCCCTTCAGTGAACACCGTAAAAAAACGAGGCAAAAAACAGCTTTATTATCATACCGCCGAACAAAAAGTAGAATAACGCAATCAAAAAGACGGATATAAATAACCATGGTACCGCTGAAAACGTCATCTTGTCCCGCAAAAAACGAGCCGCCATACAGCGTCATCAAAGAAAAAATAAAAAAGTTATAGTCCTCAGAATAAAGCGATTTTTTTTTTCTATAAAATAGTTTTTATCGTATAAAAGCGCCAAAACCTAAAAAAATGATGTAAATGAGGCATCGCTGTAATCGTACTGACCCGAAGAATAAAACTGCTTTATGAATTTTACCAAACGTGGAACGGTATAAACCCCCCCCCCCCCCCCCCTCAAATAAAAATAAATTTATGAATAGCTGGTTTTTGGTCATTCTGCCTCACAAAAATCGGAATAAAAAGCGATCAAAAAATGTCCAATGCCCAAAAATGGTACCAATAAAAACGTCAACTCGTCCCGCAAAAAACAAGACCTCACATGACTCTGTGGACCAAAATATGGAAAATTTATAGGTCTCAAAATGTGGTAACGCTAAAAATATTTTTTGCAATAAAAAGCGTCTTTTAGTGTGTGACAGCTGTCAATCATAAATATCCACTAAAAATCCCGCTATAAATAGTAAATCAAACCCCCCTTCATCACCCCCTTAGTTAGGGATACATAAATTTTTTTTAAAAAAATGTATTTCCATTTTTCCATTAAAGCTAGGGATAGGGTTAGGGCTACAGTTAGGGTTGGGGCTAAAGTTAGGGCTGGGGCTAAAGTTAAGATTAAGGCTACAGTTAGGGTTGGGGTTTGGATTACATTTACGGTTGGGATTAGAGTTAGGGGTGTGTCAGGATTAGGGGTGTGGTTAGGGTTACGGTTGGAATTAGGAATAAAACAGTGCTCCTTCCCTTTCGAGCTCTCCCGTGTGCCCAAACGGGTTTACCCCAACATATGGGGTATCAGCGTACTCGGGACATATTGGACAACAACTATTGGGGTCCAATTTCTCTTATTACCTTTGGGAAAATAAAAATTTTGGGGGCTAAAAAAACATTTTTGTGGGAAATAAATTATTTTTTATTTTCACGACTCTGCGTTATAAACTGTAGTGAAACACTTGGGGGTTCAAAGTTCTCACAACACTTCTAGATAAGTTCCTTGGGGGTCTAGTTTCGAATATCGGGTCACTTGTGGGGGATTTCTACTGTTTAGGTGCATCAGGGGCTCTGCAAATGCAACGTGACGCCTGCAGACCAATCCATCTAAGTCTGCATTCCAAATGACGCTCCTTCCCTTCCGAGCTCTGCCATGCGCTCAAACGGTAGTTCCCCCCCACATATGGGGTATCAGGGTACTCAGGACAAATTGGACAAGAACTTTTGGGGTCCAATTTCTCCTGTTACCCTTAGAAAAATACAAAACGGGGCTAAAAAATAATTTTTGTGGAAAAAAAAAGAATTATTTTCACTGCTCTGCATTATAAACTGTAGTGAAACACTTGGGGGTCCAAAGCTGTTTGCAGGCCGGGTTCACACAAGTGTACTTGTCAGTCCATATACGGAGCGTAATGGCCGGAGTGGCTACAGGTCTTCTGACCTGAACTTATAGACTTGCATGTGTCTATGAGGCTGTAAGTCCATAACCGGAGACTGCGGTCAGTCCGGTCTTTGTGGTCCGTCTATAGACAGAGAAATACACTCATGCACCCTGCCTTAGAGTCTGCTGCTGTGAAGCTTTTGTCTAGTCCCCCTGCTCTTTTCCCATGCTGAAGAGGCAAAGTTGTTTCTCTATCAGGCTTTGAGGGTATTCAGTTCAGTCCCGCGGTGCAGCCAATCTTGCCTGACTGAACTGTCAATCTACACTCCGTCACCAGGAAGCGGGGAGGCAGAGGAGCGGTGTGCTCCTGAAGAAACCTCAGAAAACACCATTAGATTGCTGTCGGCAGAACGATCTTTTGGCTGACTACTCTCTCCTCCTGACTACCCTCCCAGCGGCTCCTCTGTGTCCAACTCAGTAGTATAATAAAATAAAGAAAAAATGCTCAGTGTCGTTAGTGGAAAGACTTGTGAGCGATGACGGCAAGAGCATTAATGGAGAGAGGTCACAATAGAAGATCCCGAAAGTGAAGCACTGAACATAGCAGAGACGATGGAAAAAGATATGTGTGTCGGTGTGGCACACCATGTGGGGGAACATTTGTGTTCCCAAAGAAAAAGTCGCAGCTGGTTAAGAGTAAAAAATGAAGGGAACTAATTGCAAAGTTGTATTGTGAAGAATGATATTGTCACACCATGTTGTGCTCAATTGCTTGGGATTGAAAATCTCTAAAAGCACAAAAAGAGGATTCTGAGATCCTCCAAAAATGAGAAAAAACAGCAAAAAAACAAGGCAGAGATGCTTACCTGCCTAGGCCTCCAAACAAATGCACTATCAGGATGCAGTGGACCCATGTGGTCATGAGCTTCTTTATTTTGGCCAAAATATCAACTAATACCTCACATAGAAATTTTTTTTTTTTTATGTGTGTTTTTTGCACTTTTTTCCGGGGTGCAGTTGGGCCCATTTTTCTCTTGTAAACTGTGGTGTCTGTTCACATGGGGTGCATATGGATAGCGCTGGGCAGGCCCGCCTGATCTAATAGAAGGGTGTCACTACTAGGCCTGCCTGGATGCTGTGCATCTCCATGGTGTGAACAGCGCCACATACAAGTTTTTTATGTGCAGCAATGTGCCAAGCAGCCACCCCCTCCATTAGTTTGGTAGGTCGTGAGTGGCTGCCTCATCGGTTATGCTGCACCTGTGTTTTTTCCATCTGAACCACATGGGTCCACTGCATCCTGATAGTGCATTTGTTTGGAGGCCTAGGCAGGATTGAAAATCTCCCAGTAGAACGACGTCGCGCAGTGTGAGGGCTCCGAAGATCTTCCCATTAGCGGATTGATTGCATTTGCAGCCTGGAAAAGATGGCGCAGCAGACATTGTTTTGTATCTGGCTTAGGTCATAGGGAACATAAAAAAGAGGACGGCAGCTGAATTCTTGTGGACTGAGACCCCCATTTCCTCAAGAATGATCTGAATCATTGTCTCCCAAAAGGCACACGGAGTCAGAAAATTCCCCCAAATATGTGACGTTGCCTCCACGCAGAGTCAACATTTGTCTGGTACCTTGATGGACCATTTATGTAACATAGCAGGGACCCAAAATCCTAAAGATACCATTTCATTAGCTCATTCCTGTGCCTTGGCTTTTATTACTTCATAACATTGATAGAAACACGCTGAGCTTATGTAAATTGCTTATTTAATGTCATTCGCCATGGTTTGTAGAATGCTGGGAGTTACTGCATACCATATATAACATGTATATGTCTGAAATGGAGTGTGAGGAACAGCAAGGGGGAGATAATAAATGGTGGAGGTCAAGGTTTGGAAGAAAGGAAATGTGGAAGCTGTACTTATACAAACCCCGGCCGTATTGTTGGTATATGTGTAGCGCCCCCACTGCCGCAGGGCCGAGGGGTACCCGGTACCGGGTCTCTGCTCTGGGGTTGTCACGGTGACTAGACCCGGTCCGTGGCCCTGCTGAGGGGCGTACAGTGATAGATGTAGATAGTGGTGGTGGTGCGGTGCAGTAAATAACGAGGACACCAGGTTGCAGTCTCTTTACTGAAGGTCTCTGGGTCCTCAGTCCGGAATACGGTTCACCAGGCTGCGCAAGTCCGGCCGGTCTGATGGCACCTCCAGAGTTCTCCTTGCAGGTGGAAATCTGTGCCTTCCTGCTAGCGCTATGTGTTGTGGTCCTCCCCTGCTGTGCTTACGGGATAGTCCCCACAACTGTTGTGTCTGTTTCTCGTGTTCCCTCACAACAACTCGATTAGATGATGTTCTGCTAATCCTCCGTCCCTCCCGGTGTTATGGTTGGGACGCACCCGTATGACGGGTAGGCTCGGAGCTCTTCCGGGACCCTAGAGTTGCCCCTCTCCACAAGTTGCCCCCCAAGTCTGCATAGGTGATTTAGGTGAGACAGCCCGCCTGTGACTGACTGTCCTGCCGTTGGTTTGAAGTATTGCTTGGAGCTAGATATATGAATACTTCCTCGGCGTTCCGGCCGCCGGTTGTTTGCGCCTCAGTAGGATGTTGCCTCGGTCTTACAGCACGACTCCTACTGGTATTCTCCTTCTTGCTTTGATCTCGTTTCTCACTCAGCACAATATATCTCGCTTCTGATCCTTTCTTAGGGCACCGCCGCTATACTGAGCAGGCACGGTCCCGTGACGTTCTTTCTTGTTGCCAGGCCTTTGTCAGGGTCCCAAACCTGACAGACACCCTACCGAATCTTCCCCACAACACCCCCTGCCACAAGGTGTTGCCTGGTTCCAACCCAGTCAGCTTTCTGAACTAACTTCCTGCCTGACCCCCAGTTTACCCACTATGGTGGGGAGTGGCCTAGTGAATAGAACCCTTAGCTCCCCCTGGAGGCCCGACTGTGAAATGTATTGGTGTATGTGATACCTGGTCAGATGAACTCCTTCAGTGCCATCAGACGTACCATAGCCCCCCTTAGCGGCGGAGCCACAGTACTGCAACGACCAGGACTCTGGGGCGCTGCATATGGTACTAGAAGAGCGATGAGAGAGAAGAGCCTTGTACCTGATATTAGCTGGCTGTGCAACGCTAAGTGGTGCCCACAGTCAAAAAAGGAAACTAACTGGGGTTAAAACATGTTTAGTTTAATGTGTAGATTAGTGATGAGCAAATGTTTTCTGATAACGTGTTATCCAAGTTTGTAGAGTGTGCTCGGATAATATATTCGAGTCCCTGCGTTTGCATGTTTTGCAGTGGTAGGCAGCTGCAACACATGCAGGGATTGTGTGTTTGTTGGGCAATTCCTGCATGTGTTGCGACTGCCTACCGCTGCAAAACATGCAGACGCAGGGACACGAATATATTATTGGAGCACACTCTAGAAACTCGGATAACACTTTATCGGAGCACAATCACTCATCACTAGTTTAGAAGTCTTTTTAAAGATCTATAATTCATTTAAAGAGGGAGCTGAGCCCTATATACTACAGCAGCAGAGCACAGAAAGAAAAATGTTCTGTCTTTTCAATATTGGCATAGTTCCCGAGGTGACTGTCCTCAACCAGCAAATATCATACTGACTCCTGATTATAGCAATTGAGATCAGGAAAGGAGGCTGAGGACACTGAGTGGAGAAAACTTTTTGGTACAGAGTGTTTTAAAACATCAGAAAATGTATTTTATATTTATGCTGCTGATTTTCATTTAGGTTAATCTATATCTTGTAGATGTGATCGGAGCCTTAGTTACAGGATCCATCGGTCGTGGTCGGTGACGTCTTGTAGATGTGATCGGAGCCTTAGTTACAGGATCCATCGGTCGTGGTCGGTGATGTCTTGTAGATGTGATCGGAGCCTTAGTTACAGGATCCATCGGTCGTGGTCGGTGATGTCTTGTAGATGTGATCGGAACCTTAAGCTTCTTTCACACTTCTGTCGGTACGGGGCCGTCGCTAAGCCTCTGCCCGATGTATCGACAGACGTGCAAATTTGGCACAACGTGGGCAGCTGACGCAGTGTTTCAACGTGTCCGCTGCCCATTGTAAACTCCCGGGGAGGAGGGGGCGGAGTTCTGGCTGTGCATGCGTGGTCAGAAATGCAGGACCCGACGTGCGAAAAAACTTTCCCTTGAACGTTTTTTCGCAACGACGGGCCGCCAAATACCGACGCATCCAGTGCACGACGTATGGAGCATGTGTCCATACGTCGCGATGTGTCGGTAATACAAGTCTATGTGCAAAGAAACGCATCCTGCGGGCAACTTTGCAGGATGCGTTTTTTGCACAGCGACGCATTGTGACGGTCAGGAAAAGACGGAAGTGTGAAAGAAGCTTAAGTTACATGATCCATCGGTCGTGGTTGGTGTCGTCTTGTAGATGTGATCAGAGCCTTAAGGCCCCGTCTCACATAGCGAGATCGCTAGCGAGATCGCTGCTGAGTCACAAGTTTTGTGACGCAACAGCGACCTCAGTAGCGATCTCGCTATGTGTGACACGTACCAGCGATCAGGCCCCTGCTGCGAGATCGCTGGTCGTGTCGGAATGGCCTGGACCTTTTTTTGGTCGTTGAGGTCCCGCTGACATCGCTGAATCGGTGTGTGTGACACCAATCCAGCGATGTCTTCACTGGTAACCAGGGTAAACATCGGGTTACTAAGCGCAGGGCCGCGCTTAGTAACCCGCTGTTTACCCTGGTTACCAAAAAAAACAAACACTACATACTCACCATCTGTTGCCCGTCAGGTCCCTTGGCGTCTGCTTCCTGCTCTGACTGCCGCCGTAAAGTGAGAGCACAGCAGTGACGTCACCGCTGCGCTCTGCTCTCACTGTACGGCGGCAGTCAGTCAGAGCGGGAAGCAGACGCCAAGGGACCTGACGGGCAACAGATGGTGAGTATGTAGTGTTTGTTTTTTTTGGTAACCAGGGTAAACAGCGGGTTACTAAGCGCGGCCCTGCGCTTAGTAACCCGATGTTTACCCTGGTTACCCGGGTGCTGCAGGGGGACTTCGGCATCGTTGAAGACAGTTTCAACGATGCCGAAGTCGTTCCCCTGATCGTTGGTCGCTGGAGAGAGCTGTCTGTGTGACAGCTCCCCAGCGACCACACAGCGACAGAACAGCGACGCTGCAGCGATCAGCATCGTTGTCTGTATCGCTGCAGCGTCGCTGTGTGAGACGGGGCCTTTAGTTACAGGATCCACCTGTCGTGGTCGGTGACATCTTGTAGATGTGATCAGAGCCTTAGTTACAGGATCCATCGGTCGTGGTCGGTGATGTCTTGTAGATGTGATCAGAGCCTTAGTTACAGGATCCATCGGTCGTGGTTGGTGTCTTGTAGATGTGATCGGAGCCTTAGTTACAGGATCCACCTGTCGTGGTCGGTGACGTCTTGTAGATGTGATCAGAGCCTTAGTTACAGGATCCATCGGTCGTGGTCGGTGATGTCTTGTAGATGTGATCAGAGCCTTAGTTACAGGATCCATCGGTCGTGGTTGGTGTCTTGTAGATGTGATCGGAGCCTTAGTTACAGGATCCATCGGTCGTGGTCGGTGATGTCTTGTAGATGTGATCAGAGCCTTAGTTACAGGATCCATCGGTCGTGGTCGGTGATGTCTTGTAGATGTGATCAGAGCCTTAGTTACAGGATCCATCGGTCGTGGTTGGTGTCTTGTAGATGTGATCGGAGCCTTAGTTACAGGATCCATCGGTCGTGGTTGGTGATGTCTTGTAGATGTGATCTGAGCCTTGGTTACAGGATCCATCGGTCGTGGTTGGTGTCTTGTAGATGTGATCGGAGCCTTAGTAACAGGATCCATCGGTCGTGGTCGGTGACGTCTTGTAGATGTGATCGGAGCCTTAGTTACAGGATCCATCGGTCGTGATCGGTGACGTCTTGTAGATTTGATCGGAGCCTTAGTTACAGGATCCATCGGTCGTGGTCGGTGATGTCTTGTAGATGTGATCTGAGCCTTGGTTACAGGATCCATCGGTCGTGGTCGGTGTCGTCTTGTAGATGTGATCGGAACCTTAGTTACAGGACCCATCGGTCGTGGTCGGTGTTGTCTTGTAGATGTGATCGGAGCCTTAGTAACAGGATCCATCGGTCGTGGTCGGTGACGTCTTGTAGATGTGATCGGAGCCTTAGTTACAGGATCCATCGGTCGTGGTCGGTGACGTCTTGTAGATGTGATCGGAGCCTTAGTTACAGGATCCATCGGTCGTGATCGGTGACGTCTTGTAGATTTGATCGGAGCCTTAGTTACAGGATCCATCGGTCGTGGTCGCTGACGTCTTGTAGATGTGATCGGAGCCTAAAGGTACCTTCACATTAAGCGACGCTGCAGCGATAGCGACAACAATGCCGATCGCTGCAGCGTCGCTGTTTGATCGCTGGAGAGCTGTCACACAGACCGCTCTCCAGCGACCAACGATGCTGAACTCCCCGGGTAACCAGGGTAAACATCGGGTTACTAAGCGCAGGGCCGCACTTAGTAACCCGATGTTTACCCTGGTTACCATCGTAAAAGTAAAAAAAAAAAAAACGTACATACTCACATTCTGATGTCCGTCAGGTCCCTTGCCATCTGCTTCCTGCTCTGACTGAGTGCCGCCGTACAGTGAGAGCAGAGCACAGCGGTGACGTCACCGCTGTGCTGTACTTTCACTTTCACTTTACGGCGCTCAGTCAGTGCGGGAAGCAGACGGCAAGGGACCTGACGGACATGAGAAGGTGAGTATGTACGGTTTGTTTTTTTTACATTTTACACTGGTAACCAGGGTAAACATCGGGTTACTAAGCGTGGCCTGCGCTTAGTAACCCGATGTTTACCCTGGTTACCAGTGTAAAACATCGCTGGTATCGTTGCTTTTGGTGTCAAACACGACGATACACGCCGGTCTGACGACCAAATAAAGTTCTGAACTTTGTTCAACGACCAGCGATATCACAGCAGGATCCTGATCGCTGCTGCCTGTCAAACTAAACGATATCGCTAGCCAGGACGCTGCAACGTCACGGATCGCTAGCGATATCGTTTAGTGTGAAGGTACCTTTAGTTACAGGATCCATCGGTCGTGGTCGCTGACGTCTTGTAGATGTGATCGGAGCCTTAGTTACAGGATCCATCGGTCGTGGTCGGTGAAGTCTTGTAGATGAGATCGGAGCCTTAGTTACAGGATCCATCGGTCGTGGTCGGTGAAGTCTTGTAGATGAGATCGGAGCCTTAGTTACAGCACCCATCGGTCGTGGTCGGTGACGTCTTGTAGATGTGATCGGAGCCTTAGTTACAGGATCCATCGGTCGTGGTCGGTGATGTCTTGTAGATGTGATCGGAGCCTTAGTTACAGGATCCATCGGTCGTGGTCGGTGACGTCTTGTAGATGTGATCGGAGTCTTAGTTACAGGATCCATCGGTCGTGATTGGTGTCGTCTTGTAGATGTGATCGGAACCTTAGTTACAGGATCCATCGGTCGTGGTCGGTGACGTCTTGTAGATGTGATCGGAGCCTTAGTTACAGGATCCATCGGTCGTGGTCGGTGATGTCTTGTAGATGTGATCGGAACCTTAGTTACAGGATCCATCGGTCGTGGTCGGTGACGTCTTGTAGATGTGATCGGATCCTTAGTTTCAGGATCCATCGGTCGTGGTCGGTGTCGTCTTGTAGATGTGATCGGAACCTTAGTTACAGGATCCATCGGTCGTGGTCAGTGATGTCTTGTAGTTGTGATCGGAGCCTTAGTTACAGGATCCATCGGTCGTGGTCGGTGACGTCTTGTAGATGTGATCGGAGCCTTAGTTACAGGATCCATCGGTCGTGGTCGGTGACGTCTTGTAGATGTGATCGGAGCCTTAGTTACAGGATCCATCGGTCGTGGTCGGTGACGTCTTGTAGATGTGATCGGAGCCTTAGTTACAGGATCCATCGGTCATGGTTGGTGACTTCTTGTAGATGAGATTGGAGCCTTAGTGTTAGTCCATTTAAAGGGAACTTGTTATATATAAAAATGCTGTATATATTGAGCAGCCATTTTAACTGCGCCCCTCACACTGACTGACAGCTGTCCCTAATGCATAGCCGGCTGTCAGTCAGTGCCGGGGACGAGGTTACATCCTTACTCACTATGCATGGAGAGGTGACTGAAGCCTCGCTGGCAGCACCCATATGACAAAGCCAATTGCTGCCTGGAGGAATAAAATTAATTTCCCCCTGATAGCAGGGTTCTCAGTGCTTTCTTCGGGCAGGTTCGGAACACTATAAACCTCCAGATTAACACCATATCTGCAAGTTAATAAGAAAAATGTTGTACATGACATAGTCCCTTGAAATAGCAGGTGTAAGTGGTCTCTGGGTGCAGTATCTTTAAAGGGAACCTGTCACCTCCAAAATCGCTAGTGAGGAAAGCTCACCGGCATCAGGGGCTTATCTCCAGCATTGTGTAATGCATTCTGTAAAGCTGTAGATAAGCCCCCGATGTTACCTGAAAGGAGGAGAAAAAGACGTTAGATTATACTCACCCAGGGGCGGTCCCGCTCCGATGGGTGTCTCAGGTCCGCTCCGGCGCCTCCCATCTTCATTCCACGACGTCCTCTTCAGGTCTTTACGCCGCGGCTCCGGCGCAGGCGTACTTAGTCTCCCTGTTGAGGGCAGAGCAAAGTACTGCAGTGCGCAGGTGCCGGAAAGGTCAGAGAGGCCCAGCGCCTGCGCACTGCAGTACTTTGCTCTGCCCTCAACAGGGAGACTAAGTATGCCTGCGCCGGTGCCGCGGCGTGAAGACCCGAAGAGGACATCATCGTAAGAAGATAGGAGGCGCCGGAGCGGACATGAGACACCCATCCGACCGGACCGCAGCGGGACCGCCCCTGGGTGAGTATAATCTAACGTGTTTTTCTCCTCTTTCAGGATACATCGGGGGCTTATCTACAGCATTACAGAATGCATTACAGAATGCTGGAGATAAGCCCCTGATGCCGGTGAGCTTACCTCACCAGCCATTTTGGGGGTGACAGGTTCCCTTTAAAGTGCAGATGTTTAATTGCACAGTAGAAATATACCAGAAATGTCCCAGAAGTGACAGAAGGTAACATTCACTAATGTGTCAGTTGTGAACATCACCGTTGACTTCACTAGATTTCAGCTTACTATTTACTACTTGTTCCTGTGTTTCGCTTTTAAATGTTCATCTTCCACTTGATGTTTTACTCTTTTCCATCCAGTATGGGAGATTGTGTATCTTGCGCAGTAATACCGGCTTTGGTCTCTTACTAATTGCATTCAACAAGGCAGACTGGTCCTACATCCCAGCATGCACTTCCAATATTTCTAGATCTGGCTTAAAGAGCACGTGTGTTGGGGCACATGTGAAATGTTTCTAAGGGTAAGTTCACATTTGCGTATATGTGTGCAGCGTAAAATCTGCATATGCAAATGCATGCAAAAATGCATGCTTGCGCAGCGGTTTTTATCCGCATCAGCTTAAGCATGACGGCCAATAAACGCTGTGTGTGCATGCGGCTTTTGCCTGCGTTTGCGTTTTTTATGTGCATGCGTTCGGTATTTCCTGGAGGGCGTGTCTCAATCAGTTACTGGACATGTGCAGTCCGAAGTACGCAAGCGCATCGAATGCATGCGTACTCAATGACATGCATATGCATGCGTTCCCATAGACAGGCTAGGGTCACATTGCGTTAGGGCAATCCGTTAAGCGCATAGCGCTAGCGGATTGCGCTAACGCAATGCTTTTCTAGGGTCCACGTTCGGCGTCCCCGCTAGCGCAGATCCCCGATCTGCACTAGCGAGGAACGGACCTCGGGCGCGCCGCGGACGCTGCAAGCAGCGTCCAAGGTCCGTCACTCAAATGACGCCACATCGCTAGCGCACGCCCAATGTGGGCGGGCGCTAGCGACACGTTCTCCATTACAGGCTACGGCGGCGTTAACGGACTACGTTAACACCGCGTTATGCCGCGGTGTAACGTAATCCGTTAAACGCGGTCACATAACGCAATGTGACCCTAGCCTAATGCGTTTTTAACGCACTCATGTGCATGCCTGCGCATGTTTGACAAATTTTTGACGCTTCCAAATATGCAACATGTTGCGTTCGCCGGACCCCGCCGCACACTGAGAAACGACGCATGCGTACGCAGATGCATTGGCAACTGATGCTAACGCATGTCCCTGCATACGCCATGTTAAAGATAGGTGCGCATGACGCATGCGGATCTGTGCGGATGACATGCTGCATGAACAGATGCAAATGTGAAACCAGCCTTAGTGTATTATATTTAAGGCATCTCGTCAGTTAAACATGGCAAGTGGCCAGAGCAGGAGACAGGTAAGCTGCGGCAGATACTCCAACCCACGTGGTCCTGGTTCACTTGTGCTGCACATGTAATCTTCATACCTCTCTGCTTCTTATATGTTCTAGCTGACGCGTCACCTCTACCTTCCCTCTACATATTCCACACAATCTCTCTCCTCCCATGTACAACATTGAGGCCTTTCTGACTTTTCTCAATCGCTCAAACCATCCACCATACAGCGCACTAAACGCTCCACCTTGTGCCAGTCATTACACTGGTTGCCCATTTTCTACGGAATACAATATAAACTCCTATCTCACCCACAAAGCGCTCTGTAGTTCTACACAACCCTATATCGCCTCATTTCTGTCACCCTACACGCGCCCTCCATTCTGCAACTGATCGAAGACTATCGTCCTCCATAACCTCCGTCTCCAAGACTTCTCTTGTGCTGCGCCAGTTCTATGGAATGCGCTTCCCCAAACAGACTAATCTCTAGCCTCCATGATTTATAGTCTGCTTTAAAAACACATCTCTGTAAACAAGTCTATCACCTCAGCTCGATAACCCAACTCTCCCCTGTTCCCTCCTCCATGGTAATCCTAATCTGCTCCTTCCTATTTCTCTGTCTCCACATCCTCCATGCCCCCAGTAGCCCACGGTGACAGATACTGACTGATGACCGGCTCGTGCAGCTTAATATGAAAACCGTACATAACAAGTACCTTCTACCTATTGTCCCCTATCTCCTCATAGGTTGTAACTTGCGAGCAGCAGGACCCTCGCTCTTCTTGAAACTGTTGAAATGTGTAACTTTGTATGGTATTTATTATCCGTACATGTCCCTGAGTAATTGTAAAGCGCTGCGGAATATGTTGGCACTGTATAAATACAAATTATTAGTAGTAGTATTAGATAATTTCTCAGATTTGATCCCTAACAAGTCATTGTTGTGATAATTGTATAGGATAAATGGGTGAAGCTCATGAAGGATATGTCCAAAAACTGTGTAAACCATAGTAGAAATGACCGTAACTCTCTCCTAAATTGTGAATGTGAACTAACTTATACCCGATTAAATGTAAATGTTTCTGATGGTCACAAGACCTAACCTCAATAAGACAATCACTTCTAAATGAACTCGAAGGCTCAGAGAACCTGTGTCTCCTGATCCTCAGTTACCGCGGTTCTGTTTCTCACGTCATATTGTCCCTTATGTTTTCCACCTCATAGTATCCTAGAATGTTAGAGTTGGAAGGGACCTCCAGGGTCATCGTGTCCAACCCCCTACTCAATGCAGGAGTCACTAAACCATCTCAGACAGATGTCTGTTCAGCTTCCGTTTGAAGACTTCCATTGAAGGAGAACTCACCACCTCTCGTGGCTGCCTGTTCCATTCATTGATCACCCTAACTGTCAAAAAGTTTTTTTCTAATACCTAATCTGTATCTTCTCTATTTCAGTTTCATCCCATTGCTTCTCGTGTTTCCATGTGAAAATGAGAATAGTGATGATCCCTCTACACTGTGACAGCCCTTCAGATATTTGTAGACCGCTATTAAGTCTCCTCTTAACCTTCTTTTTGCAGCTAAACATTCCCAGATGCTTTAACCGTTCCTCGTAGGACATACTTTGCAGTCCACTCACCATCCTGGTCACTCTTCCCTGAACGTGCTCCAGTTTGTTGATGTCTTTTTTAAAATGTGCCCAGAACTGGACCCAGTATCCCAGATGAGGCCTGACCAAGGAGGAGCAGAGGGCAATAATGGCTTCATCTGATCTAGACTCTATGCTTCTATTAATACATCCTAGAACTGTGTTTGCCTTTTCTGCTGCTGCATCACACTGTTGACTCATGTTCAGTCTGTGATCTATTAGTATACCCAAGTCTTTTTCACATGTGCTGTTGCTTAGTCCTATTCCTCCCATTCTGTATATAGTAACATAGTTATTAAGGTTGAAGGAAGACTTTAAGTCCATCTAGTCCACCCCATAGCCTAACCTAACATGCCCTCACATGTTGATCCAGAGGAAGGCAAAAAAAAACCATGTGGCAAACAGTAAGCTCCACATTGGGGAAAAAAATTCCTTCCCGACCCCACATACGGCAATCAGACTAGTTCCCTGGATCAACGCCCTATCAAGGAATCTAGTGTATATACCCTGTAACATTATACTTTTCCAGAAAGGTATCCAGTCCCCTCTTAAATTTAATTAATGAATCACTCATTACAACATCATACGGCAGAGAGTTCCATAGTCTCACTGCTCTTACAGTAAAGAATCCGTGTCTGTTATTATGCTTAAACCTTCTTTCCTCCAGACGTAGAGGATGCCCCCTTGTCCCTGTCACCGGTCTATGATTAAAAAGATCATCAGAAAGGTCTTTGTACTGTCCCCTCATATATTTATACATTAACATAAGATCACCCCTTAGCCTTCGTTTGTCCAAACTAAACAGCCCCAAGTGTAATAACCTGTCTTGGTAGATGCTTTTTTTCATTGTTATTGCCCAGATGTAGTTCTTTGCATTTTTCCTTGTTGAAAACCATTCTGTTAGTTGCTGCCCACTGCTCCAGTTTATTTATCTTTTTGAATCCTCTCTCTCTCTTCTCTAGTATTAAGGCCCCGTCTCACTAAGCGATTTACCAACGATCACGACCAGCGATACGACCTGGCCGTGATCGTTGGTAAGTCGTTGTGTGGTCGCTGGGGAGCTGTCACACAGACAGCTCTCTCCAGCGACCAACGATCAGGGGAACGACTTCGGCATCGTTGAAACTGTCTTCAACAATGCTGAAGTCCCCCTGCAGCACCCGGGTAACCAGGGTAAACATCGGGTTACTAAGCGCAGGGCTGCGCTTAGTAACCCGATGTTTACCCTGGTTACCAAAAAAAACAAACAGTACATACTCACCGTCTGCTGTCTGTCACACGTCCCTTGCCGTCTGCTTCAAGCACTGACTGAGTGCCGGCCGGAAAGCAGAGCACAGCACCGCTGTGCTGTGCTTTCACTTTACGGCACTCAGTCAGTGCGGAAAGCAGACGGCAAGGGACGTGTGACAGACAGCAGAGGGTGAGTATGTACTGTTTTTTTTTTTTTACATTTACGCTGGTAACCAGGGTAAACATCGGGTTACTAAGCGCGGCCCTGCGCTTAGTAACCCGATGTTTACCCTGGTTACCAGTGAAGACATCGCTGGATCGGTGTCACACACACCGATTCAGCGATGTCAGCGGGACCTCAACGACCAAAAAACGGTCCAGGCCATTCCGAGACGACCAGCGATCTCACAGCAGGGGCCTGATCGCTGGTACGTGTCACACATAGCGAGATCGCTACTGAGGTCGCTGTTGCGTCACAAAACTAGTGACTCAGCAGCGATCTCGCTATGTGAGACGGGGCCTTTAGTGTCTATTAGTCACTGCTAGGGTTGAGCGACTTTCATTTTTTTAAGATCGAGTCGGGTTTTGTGAAACCCGACTTTGTCCAGAGTCGAGTCGAGTGCAGTCGGCCGATTATCGCTAAAAGTCGGGGATCGACCGAAACACGAAACCCAATGCAAGTCAATGGGGAAGCATAGTCGACAGTGAGTGGAGGCCAGGAAAACACCTACAGTGCCCATTTTAATGCCAAAAACATCCACTCTTGTTTCTGAAGCTTGTCAATCTTAATTAACTTTATAATAATAGTTGGGCATTGGAACTTGGGGGTCATTTGGCAAAAGTTGTGGGGGGTAGGGCTGGTTCAAGCCTTTAGTGGGCCCAGGAAATGCGGACTACGTCACGGCGGTGGAGCAGGGAGAGGTAAGTATTTCAACGTTGCAAGTGCTGTGATCCTGAGCAAGCAGGGGGGGCCCACTCGTTCGCATTGGCACTGGCACAGGGCCCCTCAAAGTACGGCGGTGTGTTTGCATGGCGGGGGCGCCTCCCACCAGCAGCGACACTTTTGCGTACTCTGAGGGGCCCTGTGACAGTCAAGTCGCCAACGAGTATGCCCACCTAATGAAGCAGGGAGCAGTGTTGGCACCCCCCCAAAGGGATAATACGGGGAGCAGTGTTGGCACCCCCCCAAAGGGTTAATACGGGGAGCAGTGTTGGCACTCCCCCAAAGGGATAATACGAGGAGCAGTGTTGGCACCCCCCTAAAGGGTTAATACGGGGAGCAGTGTTGGCACCCCCCCAAAGGGTTAATACGAGGAGCAGTGTTGGCACCCCCCTAAAGGGTTAATACGGGGAGCAGTGTTGGCACCCCCCTAAAGGGTTAATACGAGGAGCAGTGTTGGCACCCCCCTAAAGGGTTAATACGAGAAGTGTTGGCACCTCCTCTAAAGGGTTAATACGGGGAGCAGTGTTGGCACCCCCAAAAGGGTTAATACGAGGAGCAGTGTTGGCACCCCCCCAAAGGGTTAATACGAGGAGCAGTGTTGGCACCCCCCCAAAGGGTTAATACGAGGAGCAGTGTTGGCACCCCCCTAAAGGGTTAATACGAGGAGCAGTGTTGGCACCCCCCCAAAGGGTTAATACGGGGAGCAGTGTTGGCACCCCCCTAAAGGGTTAATACGGGGAGCAGTGTTGGCACCCCCCCAAAGGGTTAATACCGGGAGCAGCACGGTGGCGCAGTGGTTAGCACAGCAGCCTTGCAGCGCTGGAGTCCTGGGTTCTAATCCCACCTTGGACAACATCTGCAAAGAGTTTGTATGTTCTCCCGTGTTTGCGTGGGTTTCCTCCGGGCACTCCGGTTTCCTCCCACATTCCAAAGACATACTGATAGGGAATTTAGATTGTGAGCCCCATTGGGGACAGTGATGATAATGTGTGCAAAAACTGTAAGGCGCTGCGTAATATGTTAGCGCTATATAAAAATAAAGATTATTATTATTATTATAAAGGGTTAATACGGGGAGCAGTGTTGGCACTCCTCTAAAGGGTTAATACGGGGAGCAGTGTTGGCACTCCCCTAAAGGGTTAATACGGGGAGCAGTGTTGGCACTCCTCTAAAGGGTTAATACGGGGAGCAGTGTTGGCACCTCCCCAAAGGGTTAATACGGGGAGCAGTGTTGGCACCCCCTAAAGGGTTAATACGGGGAGCAGCGTTGGCACCCCCTCTAAAGGGTTAATACGGGGAGCAGCGTTGGCACCCCCCCAAAGGGTTAATACGAGGAGCAGCGTTGGCACCCCCCCAAAGGGTTAATACGAGGAGCAGTGTTGGCACCTCCCTAAAGGGTTAATACGAGGAGCAGTGTTGGCACCCCCCTAAAGGGTTAATACGGGGAGCAGTGTTGGCACCCCCCCAAAGGGTTAATACGGGGAGCAGTGCTGGCACCCCCCCCCAAAGGGTTAATATGGGGAGCAGTGTTGGCACCCCCCCAAAGGGTTAATAAGGGGAGCAGTGTTGGCACTCCTCTAAAGGGTTAATACGGGGAGCAGTGTTGGCACTCCTCTAAAGGGTTAATACGGGGAGCAGTGTTGGCACCTCCCCAAAGGGTTAATACGGGCAGCAGTGTTGGCACCCCCTAAAGGGTTAATACGGGGAGCAGCGTTGGCACCCCCTCTAAAGGGTTAATACGGGGAGCAGTGTTGGCACCCCCCCAAAGGGTTAATACGAGGAGCAGTGTTGGCACCTCCCTAAAGGGTTAATACGAGGAGCAGTGTTGGCACCCCCCTAAAGGGTTAATACGGGGAGCAGTGTTGGCACCTCCCTAAAGGGTTAATACGGGGAGCAGTGTTGGCACCTCCCTAAAGGGTTAATACGGGGAGCAGTGTTGGCACCCCCCCTAAAGGGTTAATACGGGGAGCAGTGTTGGCACCTCCCCAAAGGGTTAATACGGGGAGCAGTGTTGGCACCCCCTAAAGGGTTAATACGGGGAGCAGCGTTGGCACCCCCTCTAAAGGGTTAATACGGGGAGCAGTGTTGGCACCCCCCCAAAGGGTTAATACGAGGAGCAGTGTTGGCACCTCCCTAAAGGGTTAATACGAGGAGCAGTGTTGGCACCCCCCTAAAGGGTTAATACGGGGAGCAGTGTTGGCACCCCCTAAAGGGTTAATACGGGGAGCAGTGTTGGCACCTCCCTAAAGGGTTAATACGGGGAGCAGTGTTGGCACCTCCCTAAAGGGTTAATACGGGGAGCAGTGTTGGCACCCCCCTAAAGGGTTAATACGGGGAGCAGTGTTGGCACCCCCCCTAAAGGGTTAATACGGGAGCAGTGTTGGCACCCCCCCTAAAGGGTTAATACGGGGAGCAGTGTTGGCACCCCCCTAAAGGGTTAATACGGGGAGCAGTGTTGACACTCCTCTAAAGGGTTAATACGGGGAGCAGTGTTGGCACCCCCCTAAAGGGTTAATACGGGGAGCAGTGTTGACACTCCTCTAAAGGGTTAATACGGGGAGCAGTGTTGGCACCCCCCTAAAGGGTTAATACGGGGAGCACTGTTGGCACCCCCCTAAAGGGTTAATACGGGGAGCAGTGCTGGCACCCCCCTAAAGGGT
This sequence comes from Ranitomeya variabilis, assembly GCF_051348905.1. Lineage (NCBI taxonomy): Eukaryota > Metazoa > Chordata > Amphibia > Anura > Dendrobatidae > Ranitomeya > Ranitomeya variabilis. The sequence goes on along the minus strand of NC_135232.1, from coordinate 1,990,748 downwards.
TAATACGGGGAGCAGTGTTGGCACCCCCCTAAAGGGTTAATACGGGGAGCAGTGTTGGCACCTCCCTAAAGGGTTAATACGGGGAGCAGTGTTGGCACCTCCCTAAAGCGTTAATACGAGGAGCAGTGTTGGCACCCCCCTAAAGGGTTAATACGGGGAGCAGTGTTGGCACCTCCCTAAAGGGTTAATACGAGAAGCAGTGTTGGCACTCCCCTAAAGGGTTAATACGGGGAGCAGTGTTGGCACCTCCCTAAAGGGTTAATACGGGGAGCAGTGTTGGCACCTCCCTAAAGGGTTAATACGGGGAGCAGTGTTGGCACCTCCCTAAAGGGTTAATACGGGGAGCAGCGTTGGCACCTCCCTAAAGGGTTAATACGGGGAGCAGTGTTGGCACCCCCCTAAAGGGTTAATACGGGGAGCAGTGTTGGCACCTCCCTAAAGGGTTAATACGAGAAGCAGTGTTGGCACTCCCCTAAAGGGTTAATACGGGGAGCAGTGTTGGCACCTCCCTAAAGGGTTAATACGGGGAGCAGTGTTGGCACCTCCCTAAAGGGTTAATACGGGGAGCAGTGTTGGCACCTCCCTAAAGGGTTAATACGGGGAGCAGTGTTGGCACCTCCCTAAAGGGTTAATACGGGGAGCAGTGTTGACACCCCCCTAAAGGGTTAATACGGGGAGCAGTGTTGGCACCCTCCTAAAGGGTTAATACGGGGAGCAGTGTTGGCACCTCCCCTAAAGGGTTAATACGAGGAGCAGTGTTGGCACCTCCCTAAAGGGTTAATACGGGGAGCAGTGTTGGCACCTCCCTAAAGGGTTAATACGGGGAGCAGTGTTGGCACGTCCTCTAAAGGGTTAATACGGGGAGCAGTGCTGGCACCCCCCTAAAGGGTTAATACGGGGAGCAGTGTTGGCACCTCCCTAAAGGGTTAATACGGGGAGCAGTGTTGGCACCTCCCTAAAGGGTTAATACGGGGAGCAGTGTTGGCACCTCCCTAAAGGGTTAATACGAGGAGCAGTGTTGGCACCCCCCTAAAGGGTTAATACGGGGAGCAGTGTTGGCACCCCCCTAAAGGGTTAATACGGGGAGCAGTGTTGGCACCTCCCTAAAGGGTTAATACGGGGAGCAGTGTTGGCACCCCCCTAAAGGGTTAATACGGGGAGCAGTGTTGGCACCCCCCTAAAGGGTTAATACGGGGAGCAGTGTTGGCACCCCCCTAAAGGGTTAATACGGGGAGCAGTGTTGGCACCTCCCTAAAGGGTTAATACGGGGAGCAGTGTTGGCACCCCCCTAAAGGGTTAATACGGGGAGCAGTGTTGGCACCCCCCTAAAGGGTTAATACGGGGAGCAGTGTTGGCACCTCCCTAAAGGGTTAATACGGGGAGCAGTGTTGGCACCCCCCTAAAGGGTTAATACGGGGAGCAGTGTTGGCACCCCCCCTAAAGGGTTAATACGGGAGCAGTGTTGGCACCCCCCCTAAAGGGTTAATACGGGGAGCAGTGTTGGCACCCCCCTAAAGGGTTAATACGGGGAGCAGTGTTGACACTCCTCTAAAGGGTTAATACGGGGAGCAGTGTTGGCACCCCCCTAAAGGGTTAATACGGGGAGCAGTGTTGACACTCCTCTAAAGGGTTAATACGGGGAGCAGTGTTGGCACCCCCCCTAAAGGGTTAATACGGGGAGCAGTGTTGGCACCCCCCTAAAGGGTTAATACGGGGAGCACTGTTGGCACCCCCCTAAAGGGTTAATACGGGGAGCAGTGCTGGCACCCCCCTAAAGGGTTAATACGGGGAGTAGTGTTGGCACCCCCCTAAAGGGTTAATACGGGGAGCAGTGTTGGCACCTCCCTAAAGGGTTAATACGAGGAGCAGTGTTGGCACCCCCCTAAAGGGTTAATACGGGGAGCAGTGTTGGCACCTCCCTAAAGGGTTAATACGAGAAGCAGTGTTGGCACTCCCCTAAAGGGTTAATACGGGGAGCAGTGTTGGCACCTCCCTAAAGGGTTAATACGGGGAGCAGTGTTGGCACCTCCCTAAAGGGTTAATACGGGGAGCAGTGTTGGCACTCCCCTAAAGGGTTAATACGGGGAGCAGTGTTGGCACCTCCCTAAAGGGTTAATACGAGAAGCAGTGTTGGCACTCCCCTAAAGGGTTAATACGGGGAGCAGTGTTGGCACCTCCCTAAAGGGTTAATACGGGGAGCAGTGTTGGCACCTCCCTAAAGGGTTAATACGGGGAGCAGTGTTGGCACCTCCCTAAAGGGTTAATACGGGGAGCAGTGTTGGCACCTCCCTAAAGGGTTAATACGGGGAGCAGTGTTGACACCCCCCTAAAGGGTTAATACGGGGAGCAGTGTTGGCACCCTCCTAAAGGGTTAATACGGGGAGCAGTGTTGGCACCTCCCCTAAAGGGTTAATACGAGGAGCAGTGTTGGCACCCCCCTAAAGGGTTAATACGGGGAGCAGTATTGGCACCTCCCTAAAGGGTTAATACGGGGAGCAGTGTTGGCACCTCCCTAAAGGGTTAATACGGGGAGCAGTGTTGGCACCTCCCTAAAGGGTTAATACGGGGAGCAGTGTTGGCACCCCCCTAAAGGGTTAATACGGGGAGCAGTGTTGGCACCCCCCTAAAGGGTTAATACGGGGAGCAGTGTTGGCACCTCCCTAAAGGGTTAATACGGGGAGCAGTGTTGGCACCTCCCTAAAGGGTTAATACGGGGAGCAGTGTTGGCACCCCCTAAAGGGTTAATACGGGGAGCAGTGTTGGCACCCCCCTAAAGGGTTAATACGGGGAGCAGTGTTGGCACCCCCCTAAAGGGTTAATACGGGGAGCAGTGTTGGCACCTCCCTAAAGGGTTAATACGGGGAGCAGTGTTGGCACCCCCCTAAAGGGTTAATACGAGGAGCAGTGTTGGCACCCCCCTAAAGGGTTAATACGGGGAGCAGTGTTGGCACCCTCCTAAAGGGTTAATACGGGGAGCAGTGTTGGCACCTCCCTAAAGGGTTAATACGGGGAGCAGTGTTGGCACCCCCCTAAAGGGTTAATACGGGGAGCAGTGTTGGCACCCCAACTAAAGGGTTAATACGGGGAGCAGTGTTGACACACCCCTAAAGGGTTAATACGGGGAGCAGTGTTGACACCCCCCTAAAGGGTTAATACGGGGAGCAGTGTTGGCACCCCAACTAAAGGGTTAATACGGGGAGCAGTGTTGACACCCCCCTAAAGGGTTAATACGGGGAGCAGTGTTGGCACCCTCCTAAAGGGTTAATACGGGGAGCAGTGTTGGCACCTCCCCTAAAGGGTTAATACGAGGAGCAGTGTTGGCACCTCCCTAAAGGGTTAATACGGGGAGCAGTGTTGGCACCCCTCTAAAGGGTTAATACGGGGAGCAGTGTTGGCACCTCCCCTAAAGGGTTAATACGGGGAGCAGTGTTGGCACCTCCCCTAAAGGGTTAATACGGGGAGCAGTGTTGGCACCTCCCCTAAAGGGTTAATACGGGGAGCAGTGTTGGCACCTCCCTAAAGGGTTAATACGGGGAGCAGTGTTGGCACCCCCCTAAAGGGTTAATACGAGGAGCAGTGTTGGCACCCCCCTAAAGGGTTAATACGGGGAGCAGTGTTGGCACCTCCCTAAAGGGTTAATACGGGGAGCAGTGTTGGCACCTCCCTAAAGGGTTAATACGGGGAGCAGTGTTGGCACCTCCCTAAAGGGTTAATACGGGGAGCAGTGTTGGCACCCCCCTAAAGGGTTAATACGGGGAGCAGTGTTGGCACCCCCCTAAAGGGTTAATACGGGGAGCAGTGTTGGCACCTCCCTAAAGGGTTAATACGGGGAGCAGTGTTGGCACCTCCCTAAAGGGTTAATACGGGGAGCAGTGTTGGCACCCCCTAAAGGGTTAATACGGGGAGCAGTGTTGGCACCCCCCTAAAGGGTTAATACGGGGAGCAGTGTTGGCACCCCCCTAAAGGGTTAATACGGGGAGCAGTGTTGGCACCTCCCTAAAGGGTTAATACGGGGAGCAGTGTTGGCACCTCCCTAAAGGGTTAATACGGGGAGCAGTGTTGGCACCCCCCTAAAGGGTTAATACGAGGAGCAGTGTTGGCACCCCCCTAAAGGGTTAATACGGGGAGCAGTGTTGGCACCCTCCTAAAGGGTTAATACGGGGAGCAGTGTTGGCACCTCCCTAAAGGGTTAATACGGGGAGCAGTGTTGGCACCCCCCCTAAAGGGTTAATACGGGGAGCAGTGTTGGCACCCCAACTAAAGGGTTAATACGGGGAGCAGTGTTGACACACCCCTAAAGGGTTAATACGGGGAGCAGTGTTGACACCCCCCTAAAGGGTTAATACGGGGAGCAGTGTTGGCACCCCAACTAAAGGGTTAATACGGGGAGCAGTGTTGACACCCCCCTAAAGGGTTAATACGGGGAGCAGTGTTGGCACCCTCCTAAAGGGTTAATACGGGGAGCAGTGTTGGCACCTCCCCTAAAGGGTTAATACGAGGAGCAGTGTTGGCACCTCCCTAAAGGGTTAATACGGGGAGCAGTGTTGGCACCCCTCTAAAGGGTTAATACGGGGAGCAGTGTTGGCACCTCCCCTAAAGGGTTAATACGGGGAGCAGTGTTGGCACCTCCCTAAAGGGTTAATACGGGGAGCAGTGTTGGCACCTCCCCTAAAGGGTTAATACGGGGAGCAGTGTTGGCACCTCCCCTAAAGGGTTAATACGGGGAGCAGTGTTGGCACCTCCCTAAAGGGTTAATACGAGGAGCCGTGTTGGCACCTCCCTAAAGGGTTAATACGGGGAGCAGTGTTGGCACCCCTCTAAAGGGTTAATACGGGGAGCAGTGTTGGCACCTCCCTAAAGGGTTAATACGGGGAGCAGTGTTGGCACCCCCCTAAAGGGTTAATACGGGGAGCAGTGTTGGCACCTCCCTAAAGGGTTAATACGGGGAGCAGTGTTGGCACCTCCCTAAAGGGTTAATACGGGGAGCCGTGTTGGCACCTCCCTAAAGGGTTAATACGAGGAGCCGTGTTGGCACCTCCCTAAAGGGTTAATACGGGGAGCAGTGTTGGCACCTCCCTAAAGGGTTAATACGGGGAGCAGTGTTGGCACCTCCCTAAAGGGTTAATACGGGGAGCAGTGTTGGCACCCCTCTAAAGGGTTAATACGGGGAGCAGTGTTGGCACCTCCCTAAAGGGTTAATACGGGGAGCAGTGTTGGCACCTCCCTAAAGGGTTAATACGGGGAGCAGTGTTGGCACCTCCCTAAAGGGTTAATACGGGGAGCAGTGTTGGCACCTCCCTAAAGGGTTAATACGAGGAGCCGTGTTGGCACCTCCCTAAAGGGTTAATACGAGGAGCAGTGTTGGCACCCCCCTAAAGGGTTAATACGGGGAGCAGTGTTGGCACCTCCCTAAAGGGTTAATACGGGGAGCAGTGTTGGCACCTCCCTAAAGGGTTAATACGAGGAGCCGTGTTGGCACCTCCCTAAAGGGTTAATACGGGGAGCAGTGTTGGCACCTCCCCTAAAGGGTTAATACGGGGAGCAGTGTTGGCACCTCCCTAAAGGGTTAATACGAGGAGCCGTGTTGGCACCTCCCTAAAGGGTTAATACGAGGAGCAGTGTTGGCACCCCCCTAAAGGGTTAATACGGGGAGCAGTGTTGGCACCTCCCTAAAGGGTTAATACGGGGAGCAGTGTTGGCACCTCCCTAAAGGGTTAATACGAGGAGCAGTGTTGGCACCCCCCTAAAGGGTTAATACGAGGAGCAGTGTTGGCACCCCCCTAAAGGGTTAATACGGGGTGCAGTGTTGGCACCCCCCTAAAGGGTTAATACGGGGAGCAGTGTTGGCACCCCCCTAAAGGGTTAATACGGGGAGCAGTGTTGGCACCCCCCCTAAAGGGTTAATACGGGGAGCAGTGTTGGCACCCCCCTAAAGGGTTAATACGGGGAGCAGTGTTGGCACCCCCCTAAAGGGTTAATACGGGGAGCAGTGTTGGCACCCCCCTAAAGGGTTAATACGGGGAGCAGTGTTGGCACCCCCCTAAAGGGTTAATACGGGGAGCAGTGTTGGCACCCCCCTAAAGGGTTAATACGGGGAGCAGTGTTGGCACCTCCCTAAAGGGTTAATACGGGGAGCAGTGTTGGCACCTCCCTAAAGGGTTAATACGGGGAGCAGTGTTGGCACCCCCCTAAAGGGTTAATACGGGGAGCAGTGTTGGCACCCCCCTAAAGGGTTAATACGGGGAGCAGTGTTGGCACCTCCCTAAAGGGTTAATACGGGGAGCAGTGTTGGCACCTCCCTAAAGGGTTAATACGAGAAGGCGGGAGAAGGGGGTTGGGGCGTTTCGCTGGGAGAGCCCCCGCCCACCTGCTAATGCAGCCTCGGGCGGCGCGCAGTAGCCCTAGGTGCTGCGCATGCGCCAGGTGCGCGTGGCCGTACGGACGCGAGTGCCGCGTGTACATGTGGCGCATGCGCAGTCGTCATGTCCCCCTTGCTTACAATGCCTAATTCCTCGTGTCTGTTCTCTGTGACTTCTGTCTGCTCTATGGGGGAAGAGGCGCCGCCTTTTCCGGTCACATGGGCATGACGTCAGCAGAGGTCCTAGCCGACTTGGATTTCGCCTCTACCGTCACCACAGGTCCTTCCGGTCTCAGTGCAGCAGCTCGTGTTCTCTGGTGTCAGCCAGCAGCAGGTTTCCCGCCGTTCCGGTGAGATTACAGGAGGGTTCGGTGGAGTTTTGGTGCTTGTGGTGAATCTGTGAGAGGAGGGCGCGGGGCGAGATCATCGCTGCTCCCTGTGACTGCGGCTCCTCAGTGTTGGGGATGTTAACCCCTTAGTGACGGAGCCAATTTGCTGCTTAACCCCTTCATGACCGGAGCCTTTTCCGTGTTCGGTTCTCGCTCCCCTCCTTCCCAGAGCCATAACTTTATTTTTCCGTCACTATGGCCAGGTGAGGGCTTGTTTTTTGCGGGACGAGTTGTACTTTTGAACGACGTTGGTTTTACCATGCCGTGTAACAGAAAATGGGAAACAAATTCCAAGTGCGGTAAAATTGCAAAAAAAAGTGCAGTCCCACAGAGGTTTTTTGAGTTTTCTTTTTTTACCATGTTCATTAGATACTAACACTGACCTGATATTATGTGATTCTCCAGGTCGTTACGAGTTCACAGACACCAAACATGTAGGTTACATTATATCTAAGTGGTGACAAAAAATCCAAATGTTACTAAAAAAAACAAAAATTGCGCCATTTTCTGATACCCGCAGCGTCTCCATTTTTCATGATCTGGGGTCGGGTGAGGGCTTATTTTTTGCGCTCTGAGCTGGCGTTTTTAATGATATCATTTTGTGCAGATACGTTCTTTTGATCGCCCGTGATTACATTTTAACCCCTTCCCGACCCATGACGCCTATGTGGCGTCATGGAATGATCGCGTCGCTGCAGAGCGGATGAAGGGGTTAACTCCTATTTTACCCGATCTGCAGGGAGAGGGGGAGTGGTACTTCAGCCCAGGGGGGGTGGCTTCACCCCCCCCCCCCCCCCCCCCCCCGTGGCTACGATCGCTCTGATTGGCTGTTGAAAGTGAAACAGCCAATCAGAGCGATTTGTAATATTTCACCTAAAAAACTGGTGAAATATTACAATCCAGCCATGGCCGATGCTGCAATACCATCGGCCATGGCTGGAAAACTTGAAGTGACCCCCCCACCCCACCGATCGCCCCCCCAGTGCTCCGTTATGGGGTCCGGTCCCCTCCATCCTGTGCTCCGCTCCCCCGTCCTCCTGCCCGCTCCCCCCCTGCTCCTGTGTCACCCCCCGGTGCTCCGACGCCCCCCCCGTGCCCCGATCTCCCCCCCCCCCTTATACTTACCGAGGCTCCCGGTGTCGGTCCATCTCCTCGCTGGGCGCCGCTGTGGTAGGTTCTATCACAGCGATCAAAATAAAAAAATAATAAATAACCCCCCCCTTTATCACCCCCATAGGTAGGGACAATAATAAAATAAAGAAAATATTTTTTTTTCTTTTTCCACTAGGGTTAGGGTTAGAACTAGGGTTAGAACTAGGGGTAGGGTTAGGGGTAGGGTTAGGGTTACGGGTAGGGTTAGGGGTAGGGTTATGGCATGTGCACACAGAGCGGATCGGCTGCGGATCCGCAGCGGATTGGCCGCTGCGAATTTAAAGCAGTTTTCCATCAGGTTTACAGTACCATGTACACCTAAGGAAAACCAAATCCGCTGTGCCCATGGTGCGGAAAATTCCGTGCAGAAATGCTGTGTTGTATTTTCCGCAGCATGTCAATTCTTTGTGCGGATTCCACAGCGTTTTACACCTGTTCCTCAATAGGAATCCGCAGGTGAAATCCGCACAAAAAAACACTGGAAATCTGCTGTAAATCCGCAGGCAAAACGCAGTGCCTTTTACCTGCAGATTTTTAAAAATCGTGCGGAAAAATCTCACACGAATCCGCAACGTGGGCACATAGCCTTAGGGTTAGGGTTGGAATTAGAGTTAGGGTTGGAATTAGTGCTAGGGTTGGAAATAGGGTTAAGATTAGGCTTGTGGTTAGGGTTACGGATAGGGTTAGGGGTGTGTTGGGGTTACAGTTGTGGTTAGGGTTGGGATTAGGGTTAGGGTTGGGATTAGGGTTAGGATTAGGGTTGGAATTAGGGTTATGGGTGTGTTGCGGTTAGGGTTGTGGTTAGGGTTATGGCTACAGTTGGGATTAGGATTAGGGGTGTGTTGGGGTTAGTGTTGAAGTTAGAATTGAGGGGTTTCCACTGTTAGGCACATCAGGGGTCTCCAAACGCAACATGGCGCCACCATTGATTCCAGCCAATCTTGCGTTCAAAAAGTCAAATGGTGCTCCCGCCCTTCCAAGCCCCGACGTGCGCCCAAACAGTGGTTTACCCCCACATTTGGGGTACCAGCGTACTCAGGACAAACTGGGCAACAACTGTTGGGGTCCAATTTCTCCTGTTACCCTTGCAAAAATAAAAAATTACTTGCTAAAACATAATTTTTGAGGAAAGAACAATTATTTTTTATTTTCACGGCTCTGCGTTATAAACTTCTGTGAAGCACTTTGGGGTTCAAAGTGCTCACCCCACATCTAGATAAGTTCCTTGGGGGGTCTAGTTTCCAAAATGGGGTCACTTGTGGGGGGTTTCTACTGTTTAGGCATATCAGGGGCTCTGCAAACGTAACATGATGCCCGCAGACCATTCCATCAAAGTCTGCATTCCAAAACGTCACTACTTCCCTTCCGAGCCCCGGCATGTGCCCAAACAGTGGTTTACCCCCACATATGGGGTATCAGCGTACTCAGGAGAAACTGGACAACAACTTTTGGTGTCCAATTTCTCCTGTTACCCTTGGGAAAATAAAAAATTGTGGGCTAAAAAATCTTTTTTGAGAAAAGAAAAATTATTTTTTATTTTCATGGCTCTGCGTTATAAACTTCTGTGAAGCACTAGGGGGTTCAAAGTGCTCACCACATATCTAGATTAGTTCCTTGGGGGGTCTAGTTTCCAAAATGGGGTCACTTGTGGGGGAGCCCCAATGTTTAGGCACACAGGGGCTCTCCAAACGCGACATGGTGTCCGCTAAAGATTGGAGCCAATTTTTCATTCAAAAAGTCAAATGGCGCTCCTTCCCTTCCGAGCCCTGCCGTGCGCCCAAACAGTGGTTTACCCCCACATATGAGGTATCAGCGTATTCAGGACAAATTGGACAACAACGTTCGTGGTCCAGTTTCTCCTTTTACCCTTGGGAAAATAAAAAATTGTTGCTAAAAGATCATTTTTGTGAATAAAAAGTTAAATGTTCATTTTTTCCTTCCATGTTGCTTCTGCTGCTGTGAAACACCTGAAGGGTTAATAAACTTCTTGAATGTGGTTTTGAGCACCTTGAGGGGTGCAGTTTTTAGAATGGTGTCACTTTTGGGTATTTTCAGCCATATAGAACCCTCAAACTGACTTCAAATGTGAGGTGGTCCCTAAAAAAAATGGTTTTGTAAATTTTGTTGTAAAAATGAGAAATCGCTGGTCAAATTTTAACCCTTATAACTTCCTAGCAAAAAAAAAAATTGTTTCCAAAATTGTGCTGATGTAAAGTAGACATGTGGGAAATGTTATTTATTAACTATTTTGTGTCACATAACTCTCTGGTTTAACAGAATAAAAATTCAAAATGTGAAAATTGCGAAATTTTCAAAATTTTTGCCAAATTTCCGTTTTTTCACAAATAAACTCAGAAATTATCGACCTAAATTTACCTCTAACATGAAGCCCAATATGTCACGAAAAAACAATCTCAGAATCGCTAGGATCCGTTGAAGCGTTCCTGAGTTATTACCTCATAAAGGGACACTGGTCAGAATTGCAAAAAACGGCAAGGTCATTAAGGCCAAAATAGGCTGGGTCATGAAGGGGTTAATGCAATGTTGTGGCGACCAAAAAACGTAATTCTGGCGTTTTGACTTTTTCTCCCTACGCCGTTTAGCGATCAGGTTCATCTTTTTTTTATTGATAGATCGGGCGATTCTGAACGCGGCGACACCAAATATGTGCAGCTGTGATTTTTTTTTTTTTTATTATTATTTTTTTGAATGAGGCGAAAGGGGGGTGATTTGAACATATATATATATATTTTATTTTTTTTTTTTCATATTTTTAAAAACAACTTTTGGCATGCTTCAATAGCCTCCATGGGAAGCTAGAAGCTGGCACAACGCGATCGGTTCTGCTACATAGAGGTGATGCTCAGATCGCTCCTGTGCAGCTGAATTGCAGACTTGCTATGAGTGTTGACCACAGGGGGGCGCTCACAGCATTCTGGCATCAACAATCGTAGAGGTCTGAAGGAGACCTCTGGTGGTCATGCCGACGATCATGTGACAGGAGTCACCGATGCGCACATTACCGGCCAGATGACCAGAAGCGCTTGCTAAATGTCAGTGTTTGACAGCAGCATTTAACTAGTTAATAGCGGCAGGTGGATCGCGATTCCACCCGTGCCTATTGCGGGCTCAGATCAGCTGACATGTCACCGCCGGGGCCCACCTCAAAGGGAGACCTGCTGACATCGGCGTACGATTCCCACATGTCCGCTTTACATCAGCACAATGTTGGAAACAAATTGTTTGTTAGGAAATTATAAGGCTTAGAAGTTGACCAGCGATTTCTCATTTTTACACATTTTTAGGGACCACCCCACACTTGAAGTCACTTTGAGTGGTCTCTATGATAGAAAATACCCAAAAGTGACACCATTCTAGAAACTGCACCCCTCAAGGTGCTCAAAACCACATTCAAGAAGTTTATTAACCCTTTACGTGCTTCACAGGAACTGAAGCAATGCGAAAGGAAAAATTGAACATTTAACTTTTTTTAAAACATTTTACTTCTAAACCACTTTTTATTTTTTTTATTTTCACAAGAAAAGAGAAAATGAGCTACAAAAGTTATTGTACAATTTGTCCTGAGTACGCCGATACCCCATATGTGGGGGTAAACCCCTGTTTGGGCGCATGGCAGAGCTCGGAAGGGAAGGAGCGCCATTTTAGTTTTCAACGCAGAATTGGCTGGAATTGAGATGGGACGGCATGTTGCATTTGGAGAGCCACTGATGTGCCTAAACAGTGGAAACCCCCAATTCTGACTCCAACCCTAACCCAACCACACCCCTAACCCTAATCCCAACCCCAACACACCCCTAAAGGGAAAATGGAAATAAATACATTACACTTCCATCCTCTGCTTCCTCGCAGCGTCCTACTCCGTTGCCAGCAGCTGATTAGTGCTTGTAAGAAGCACATGTCAGGGACGTCACAGGCGGAGCTGCCGGAATACTCCCTGGGACTGTTCATCGCAGAGAGCTGTGAGTATTCATTGCTCTTCAGTAGTGCGCAGTGTCAGCCGGAGCCTTCCTGCTGCTGCCGGCGGTCATGTCCCTGCCATGCGCTCCTCACAGGCGGAGCTGCCGGAATACTCCCTGGGACTGTTCATCGCAGAGAGCAGTGAGTATTCTTTGCTCTTCAGTAGCGCGCAGTGTCAGCCGGAGCCTTCCTGCTGCTGCCGGCGGTCACGTCCCTGCCATGCGCTCCTCACAGGCACAGCTGCCGGAATACTCCCTGGGACTGTTCATCGCAGAGAGCAGTGAGTATTCATTGCTCTTCAGTAGTGCGCAGTGTCAGCCAGAGCCTTCCTGCTGCTGCCGGCGGTCACGTCCCTGCCATTACAAGCATTAAGCAGCTTCTGGCACCGGAGCAGGACGCTGCGAGGGAGCGCCGGGAAGGTAAGTGTAATGTTTTTTTTTGTTTCTTTTTTTTTTTTTGTAATCTTTTCCGGGATGGGACTAATCATACCAGGATGCCAAGAAGAAATGAATATTCGTTGCCCTCCACGCCCATGGGCATGAAATGCAGTGAATATTCATTTCTCTTTAGCAGTGGGCACAGGAGTTAGCCGCATCCGCTGGCTCCTGCCTCTGTGACCCTCTGCTCTGCCAAAACCGCTCCCTGCCTCCTTACCACAGCCAGAGCCGGTATATCCGGACTGTAAGACGAACTCCACATTTTTCTCCACATTTTGGGAGGAAAAAAGTGCATCTTATAGTCAGAAAAATACGGTAGCTCTCCTTGGAAGGGACTATAGCAACAGGGATGTACAGCACCTCCTCATCTCACAGCCTCCGCAGGCAGTGCAGTTACCGCGGTGACCGTCCCTCTCTGGCAGTATAGTTACCATGGTGACCGACTAATGCTGGCGGTGTAGTTACCATGGTGACTGTCCCCCACTAGCGGTAGAGTTACCATGTTGACCGTCCTCAGCTGGAGGTGGAGTTACCACGGTGACCTGCCTCTCGCTGGTGATGTAGTTACCACGGTGACCGTCCTCCTCCTACGAGGCTGATGATGAGGGGTCAGGTCGGCGGAGGAGGCCGCGGTGGAGTTTTGTGGCTTTTCCTCCTGATAAATGTTGATATTTGGCAGAATTTAGTGATTGTCGTTCTCTCGTCCCCTGTGATTTCCATCTTCTCCTTCATCATGAAGACGCCGGCAGGACGAGATCCCTCCAGCTGATCCAGTGCTCATCCCTCCTCCTCCTGAATGACCCCGAGGATGGACGAGGACAGGGATGAGACCACCAGAAGATTATTCCGCTTCGCCCTGGAGATCGTCTCCCTGCTGAGCGGAGAGGTAACTCCTCTACATTTCTATCAGCTTTATTGTGTTCTGTGACAAGTCCGACATCGGGAGGAGGAAATCCAGAATAGAGAGAAGGATTCTCTCCTGTAAGAGCAGTGATTGTGTGGAGCTCTCTGCCCGGAGGAGTTGTCATGGGGATTCCCTATAAGAGCTGTAGAGGGGCCGGGATGTCTGTCCGGAGGGGAATAATATTCCCGGTTATGGCCCCAGATTACTGGAGACGGTTATTGATCCCGGGATTTCTACTGATTGTCAGATCTGGAGTCGGGAAGGAATCTTCTCCATACACAGGATTACACAATAGTGAGGAAGACACCGGGGGACGGTGTGACTCCCATCATCCATCTCCAGGAGTCAGGAGGGCGGAGCCCGGGCCCCATCACAGAGCCTCCCCCGCACTCCCTGCTACATGAGAGGAACAAGAAGATCCTGGAGCTCAGCAACAAGATGATTGAGCTGCTGAGCGGAGAGGTGACTGCTGGGACATTATACAGGACAGCACTGGAGGATTCTGGGTGATGAGCGGAGAGGTGACTGCTGGGACATTATACAGCACTGGAGGATTCTGGGTGATGAGCGGAGAGGTGACTGCTGGGACATTATACAGCACTGGAGGATTCTGGGTGATGAGCGGAGAGGTGACTGCTGGGACATTATACAGCACTGGAGGATTCTGGGTGATGAGCGGAGAGGTGACTGCTGGGACATTATACAGCACTGGAGGATTCTGGGTGATGAGCGGAGAGGTGACTGCTGGGACATTATACAGCACTGGAGGATTCTGGGTGATGAGCGGAGAGGTGACTGCTGGGACATTATACAGCACTGGAGGATTCTGGGTGATGAGCGGAGAGGTGACTGCTGGGACATTATACAGGACTGGAGGATTCTGGGTGATGAGCGGAGAGGTGACTGCTGGGAGATTATACAGGACTGGAGGATTCTGGGTGATGAGCGGAGGGGTGACTGCTGGGACATTATACAGGACTGGAGGATTCTGGGTGATGAGCGGAGAGATGACTGCTGGGACATTACACAGCACTGGAGGATTCTGGGTGATGACCGGAGAGGTGACTGCTGGGACATTATACAGGACTGGAGGATTCTGGGTGATGACCGGGAAGGTGACTGCTGGGACATTATACAGCACTGGAGGATTCTGGGTGATGAGAGGTGACTGCTGGGACATTATACAGGACTGGAGGATTCTGGGTGATGAGCGGAGAGGTGACTGCTGGGACATTATACAGCACTGGAGGATTCTGGCTGATGACCGGGGAGGTGACTGCTGGGACATTATACAGGACTGGAGGACTCTGGGTGCTGAGCGGAGAGGTGACTGCTGGGACATTACACAGCACTGGAGGATTCTGGGTGATGAGCGGAGAGGTGACTGCTAGGACATTATACAGGACTGGAGGATTCTGGGTGATGAGCGGAGAGGTGACTGCTGGGACATTATACAGGACAGTACTGGAGGATTCTGGGTGATGAGCGGAGAGGTGACTGCTGGGACATAATACAGCACTGGAGGATTCTGGGTGATGAGCGGAGAGGTGACTGCTGGGACATTATACAGCACTGGAGGATTCTGGGTGATGAGCGGAGAGGTGACTGCTGGGACATTATACAGCACTGGAGGATTCTGGGTGATGAGCGGAGAGGTGACTGCTGGGACATTATACAGGACTGGAGGATTCTGGGTGATGAGCGGAGAGGTGACTGCTGGGAGATTATACAGGACTGGAGGATTCTGGGTGATGAGCGGAGGGGTGACTGCTGGGACATTATACAGGACTGGAGGATTCTGGGTGATGAGCGGAGAGGTGACTGCTGGGACATTACACAGCACTGGAGGATTCTGGGTGATGACCGGAGAGGTGACTGCTGGGACATTATACAGGACTGGAGGATTCTGGGTGATGACCGGGAAGGTGACTGCTGGGACATTATACAGCACTGGAGGATTCTGGGTGATGAGAGGTGACTGCTGGGACATTATACAGCACTGGAGGATTCTGGGTGATGAGCGGAGAGGTGACTGCTGGGACATTATACAGGACTGGAGGATTCTGGGTGATGAGCGGAGAGGTGACTGCTGGGACATTATACAGCACTGGAGGATTCTGGCTGATGACCGGGGAGGTGACTGCTGGGACATTATACAGGACTGGAGGACTCTGGGTGCTGAGCGGAGAGGTGACTGCTGGGACATTACACAGCACTGGAGGATTCTGGGTGATGAGCGGAGAGGTGACTGCTAGGACATTATACAGGACTGGAGGATTCTGGGTGATGAGCGGAGAGGTGACTGCTGGGACATTATACAGGACAGTACTGGAGGATTCTGGGTGATGAGCGGAGAGGTGACTGCTGGGACATAATACAGCACTGGAGGATTCTGGGTGATGATCGGGGAGGTGACTGCTGGGACATTATACAGGACTGGAGGATTCTGGGTGCTGAGCGGAGAGGTGACTGCTGGGACATTATACAGCACTGGAGGATTCTGGGTGATGACCGGGGAGGTGACTGCTGGGACATTATACAGCACTGGAGGATTCTGGGTGATGAGAGGTGACTGCTGGGACATTATACAGGACTGGAGGATTCTGGGTGATGAGCGGAGAGGTGACTGCTGGGACATTATACAGCACTGGAGGATTCTGGGTGATGACCGGGGAGGTGACTGCTGGGACATTATACAGGACTGGAGGATTCTGGGTGCTGAGCGGAGAGGTGACTGCTGGGACATTACACAGCACTGGAGGATTCTGGGTGATGAGCGGAGAGGTGACTGCTAGGACATTATACAGGACTGGAGGATTCTGGGTGATGAGCGGAGAGGTGACTGCTGGGACATTATACAGCACTGGAGGATTCTGGGTGATGACCGGGGAGGTGACTGCTGGGACATTATACAGGACTGGAGGATTCTGGGTGCTGAGCGGAGAGGTGACTGCTGGGACACTACACAGGACTGGAGGATTCTGGGTGATGAGCGGATAGGTGACTGCTGGGACATCATACAGGACTGGAGGATTCTGGGTGATGAGCGGAGAGGTGACTGCTGGGACATTATACAGCACTGGAGGATTCTGGGTGATGAGCGGAAAGGTGACTGCTGGGACATTATACATGACTGGAGGATTCTGGGTGATGAGCGGAGAGGTGACTGCTGGGACATTATACAGGACTGGAGGATTCTGGGTGCTGAGCGGAGAGGTGACTGCTGGGACATTATACAGGACTGGAGGATTCTGGGTGATGAGCGGAGAGGTGACTGCTGGGACATTATACAGGACTGGAGGATTCTGGGTGATGAGCGGAGAGGTGACTGCTGGGACATTATACAGGACTGGAGGATTCTGGGTGATGAGCGGAGAGGTGACTGCTGGGACATTATACAGCACTGGAGGATTCTGGGAGCTGAGCGGAGAGGTGACTGCTGGGACATTATACAGGACAGTACTGGAGGATTCTGGGTGATGAGCGGAGAGGTGACTGCTGGGACATTATACAGCACTGGAGGATTCTGGGTGATGAGCGGAGAGGTGACTGCTGGGACATTATACAGCACTGGAGGATTCTGGGTGATGAGGTGTCGTTGTCAGGTTCCTATAAGGTGTCAGGACGTCGCTGTCTATCTCTCCATGGAGGAGTGGGAGTATCTAGAAGGACACCAGGATCGGTACCAGGACGTGATGATGGAGGAGCTCCGGCCTCTTACACCACGAGGTGAGAGGAAACCTTTCCCTGACATCAGATTGTCTCTTCAGCGTTGGTCGGTTGCTGTTAGTGATGCAGCCACAGATATTTCTGTTCTGTGGTCACCTACTACTACTCCCATCATCACATGTCACAATCTGTTCCATCACTGCGTGTCTCCTACAGATGGATCCAGGAGGAGAAATCCACCAGAGAGATGTCCCCGTCCTCTGTGTCCCCCGGACTGTCCGGAGGAGAATCATCAGGTAGACGGCGCTGTGCCCTGTACCGGATCTGTATATGGGGGGGACATTTCTGATCGAGGTCATAGATGTCACAGATTTTGCTGGTTTCTTTTATTATTATTATTATTATTATTATTATTATTTATTTATAAAGTACCATTGATTCCATGGTGCTGTACATGAGAAGGGGTTACATACAAGTTACAGATATCACTTACAGTAAACAAACAATTACAGACTGATACAGAATGGCGAGGACCCTGCCCTTGCGGGCTTACATTCTACAGGATGATGGAGAAGGAGACAGTAGGTTGAGGGTTGCGGTAACTCCGGTGTTGGTGAGGCGGTAGCTCCAGTAGTGGTGAGGAGGCAGCGGGGTCAGTGCAGGCTGTAGGCTTTCCTGAAGAGATGGGTTTTCAGGTTCCGTCTGAAGGATCCGAATGTGGTTGATAGTCGGACGTGTTGGGGCAGAGAGTTCCAGAGGATGGGGGATTTTCGGGAGAAGTCTTGGAGGCGGTTGGGTGAGGAGCGAATAAGTGTGGAGGACAGAAGGAGGTCTTGGGAGGACTGGAGACTGCATGAGGGAAGATATCGGGAGATTAGTTCAGAGATATATGGAGGAGACAGGTTATGGATGGCTTTGTAGGTCAGTATTAGTAATGTGATCTGGATACGCTGAGGGAATGGGAGCCAGTGAAGAGATTTGCAGAGGAGTAGCGAAGAAAGAGATGAATTAGTCGGGCAGCAGAGTTAAGGATGGACTGGAAAGGTGCAAGAGTCTTAGCAGGGAGGCCACAGAAAGGATGTTGCAGTAGTCAAGGCGGGAGATGATGAGGGCATGCACAAGCATTGTAGTAGATTGAGAGTTGAGGAAAGGACAGATTCTGGAGATATTTTTGAGCTGGAGGCGACAGGAGGTGGAAAGAGCTTGGATGTGTGGTTTGAAGGACAGGGCAGAGTCAAGGGTTACTCCGAGGCAGCGGACTTCCGGTATGGGGGAAAGCGTGATGTCGTTAATTGCGATAGATAGGTCAGGTAAGGAAGATCTATGAGATGGAGGAAAGATGATGAGTTCAGATTTGTTCACATTGAGTTTGAGGAAGCGAGAGGAGAAGAAGGAGGATATAGCTGAAAGACACTCTGGGATTCTGGAGAGTAGAGAAGTGACTTCTGGGCCAGAAAGTTAGATCTGAGTGTCATCGGTATAAAGGTGGTACTGGAAGTCATGGGACTTTATAAGTTGTCCCAGTTCAAGTGTGTAGATTCAGAAGAGTAGGGGTCCTAGAACAGAGCCTTGGGGGACTCCAACAGAGAGAGGGTGGGATGAGGAGGTAGTGTGGGAGTGGGAGACGCTGAATGTGTGGTTGGAAAGGTATGAGGAGATCCAGGATAAGGCGAGGTCTTTGCTGCCAAAGGAGGAGAGGATCTGTAGTAGGAGGCAGTGGTCAACTGTGTCAAAAGCAGAGGACAGGTCTAGAAGGAGGAGTACAGAGTATTGTCCATTAGCTTTGGCTGTAAGTAGGTCCTTAGTGACTTTGGTCAGGGCTGTTTCCGTTAATTGATGGGGCGGAAACCAGATTGTAGATTGTCAAAAAGCAAGTTAGATGAGAGGTGGGAGGAAAGTTCAGCATGGACTTGCTGCTCCAGGAGTTTGGAAGCGAATGGGAGCAGCGATATTAGGCGATAGCTGGACATAGCAGTTGGATCGAGGGTTGGCTTTTCAAGGATAGGCGTGATTGTGGCATGTTTAAATGCAGAAGGGAAGGTGCCAGAAATTAGTGATAGGTTGAAGAGGTGGGTTAGGGATGGGATAAGTGTGGTGGTGAGGTTGGGGAGAAGATGGGATGGGGTCGAGCGCACAGGTGGTGAGGTGCGATTTGGAGAGGAGACAATTAAGCCCCCCTTCAGTGATCTTGGAGAGGGAGGTTATGGGGTTTGGGCATTGGTCTGGTATACAGAGGGGTTGTGGCGGTTGAGCAATGAAGATTTGCCTTGTTTGGTCGATCTTATTTTTAAAGTGTGTGGCAAAGTCCTCAGCAGAGATGAGGGAGGTTGGAGGGGGCAGTGGTGGGCGGAGGAGGGAGTTAAAGGTTTTGAATAACTGTTTGGGGTTGTAGGATAGGGATGATACAAGGGTTGTGAAGTAGGCCTGTTTAGCAGAGGTGAGAGCAGATCTAAAAGTGAGTGTTGCCTGTTTGAATGCAGTGAAGTCATCTTGCGAATTTGTTTTCTTCCAATGCCGCTCTGCAACCCTGGACACTTGCCGAAGCTTTTTAGTGGTGTTATTGTGCCAGGGTTGTCTATTGATACGTCGCACTCTGCCATGAACGAGAGGGGCAACAGTGTCAATAGCTGATGTGAGGGTGGCATTGTAGAAAGCAGTGTCGTGGAGTGAGGATATGGATGCCAGTGGTAGGATGGAGTCAGAGAGTGTGTGGGTGTCTAGGTGTGCAAGGTTTCTGCGGGGGTGCGCATGTAGCTGGACATGGGTGACCGGTGAGGAGGACAGGGATGAGAAGGTGAGCAGATGGTGGTCGGATAGAGGGAGAGGGGAGGTGGTGAAGTTAGATAGAGAGCAGAGACGGGTGAAGACTGTTATGACCTGGTGGTTAAGGAGCAACATGGGACCAGCTCTGAGGAGATGGTATCTTTACTGACCGCAGTTCCTGAACCTAACACAACATTAGAAGTAGCCGTGGAATGTTCCTGTCACTTCCTAGACATCTCGTCACAGCCGGAGAACTAGCTACCCCTAAAGGTAGAAAAGGGAAAGCTATCTTTGCCTCAGAGAAAATCCCCAAAGGATAGGACGGCCCCCCACAAATATGGACTGTGAGTGGAGAGGGAAATGACATACACAGAATGAAAACAGGATTTAGCAAAGGAGGCCACTTCTAATCTAGATAGTCAGAATAGGAAAGGGTACTGTGCGGTCAGTAGTAAAAGCTAAAAAAATCCATCACAGAGTTTACAAAAAAATCTCCACACCTGACTAACGGTGTGGAGGGCAAATCTGCTTCCCCAGAGCTTCCAGCCTAACAGAATATTGAATACTGACAAGCTGGACTAGAGCAAACATAAAATGAGCTGAATGATTAAGTCCACAGCAAGAGGACAACAAATGAACATGCAAGGACTTATCTTTGCTGAACAGGACCGACTATCAAGGAAATCCAAGGAGAGATCTGAATCCAACCAAGAAACATTGACAGCTGGCACAGGCTGAAAATCAGAGCCAGGCTAATCAGCAGAGCAGAAGAGATGATCAGTGGAAGCAGCTGCTAAGCTAAATCCAAGGAGCAGCAGTTCCACTTAAAACCACCGGAGGGAGCCCAAGGGCAGAATTTACAAAAATGCCATTTACAACCACCGGAGGGAGCCCAAGAACAGAATTCACAACAGTACCCCCCCTTGAGGAGGGGTAACCGAACCCTCACCAGAGCCCCCAGGCCGATCAGGACGAGCCAAGTGAAAAGCACGAACCAAATCGGCGGCATGGACATCGGAGGCAACAACCCAAGAATTATCCTCCTGGCCATAACCCTTCCACTTGACAAGATACTGAAGTCTCCGCCTCGAAAAACGAGAATCCAAAATCTTCTCCACCACATATTCCAACTCCCCCTCAACCAACACCGGGGCAGGAGGATCAACAGAGGGAACAACGGGCACCACATATCTCCGCAACAAAGATCTATGGAAAACATTATGGATGGCAAAAGAGGCAGGAAGGGCCAAACGAAAAGATACCGGATTGATAATCTCAGAAATCTTATAAGGACCAATAAAGCGAGGCTTGAACTTAGGGGAAGAAACCTTCATAGGAACATGACGAGAAGATAACCAAACTAAATCCCCAACACGAAGCCGGGGACCAACACACCGACGGCGGTTAGCAAAACGTTGAGCCTTCTCCTGAGACAACGTCAAATTGTCCACCACATGAGTCCAAATCTGCTGTAACCTGTCCACCACAGAATCCACACCAGGACAATCAGAAGGCTCAACCTGCCCTGAAGAAAAACGTGGATGAAAACCAAAATTACAAAAAAAAGGCGAAACCAAAGTAGCCGAACTAGCCCGATTATTAAGGGCGAACTCGGCCAACGGCAAGAAGGCCACCCAATCATCCTGATCGGCAGACACAAAGCATCTCAAATAGGTTTCCAAGGTCTGATTGGTTCGCTCAGTTTGGCCATTTGTCTGAGGATGAAACGCCGAAGAAAAAGACAAATCAATGCCCATCCTAGCACAAAAGGACCGCCAAAACCTAGAAACAAACTGGGTACCTCTGTCAGACACAATATTCACAGGAATGCCATGCAAACGAACCACATGCTGAAAAAACAACTGAACCAAATCAGAGGAGGAAGGCAATTTAGGCAAAGGTACCAAATGGACCATCTTAGAAAACCAGTCACAAACCACCCAGATAACAGACATCTGGGAAACAGGAAGATCCGAAATAAAATCCATGGAAATATGCGTCCAAGGCCTCTCAGGGACTGGCAAAGGCAAAAGCAACCTACTAGCACAGGAACAGCAAGGCTTGGCCCGGGCACAAGTCCCACAGGACTGCACAAAAGAACGCACATCCCGCGACAAGGAAGGCCACCAAAAGGACCTAGCAACCAAACCTCTGGTACCAAAAATCCCAGGATGACCAGCCAACACAGAACAATGAACCTCAGAGATTACCTTACTAGTCCATCTGTCAGGAACAAACAGTTTCCCCACTGGACAGCGGTCAGGTTTATCAGCCTGAAATTCCTGAAGTACCCGCCGTAAATCAGGGGAGATGGCAGAAAGAATCACCCCCTCCTTGAGAATACCAACCCGCTCAAGGACTTCCGGAGAATCAGGCAAAAAACTCCTAGAGAGGGCATCAGCCTTAACATTCTTAGATCCCGGAAGATACGAGACCACAAAATCAAAACGGGAGAAAAACAGGGACCATCTAGCCTGTCTAGGGTTCAACCGCTTGGCAGACTCGAGGTAAATCAGATTCTTATGGTCGGTCAAGATCACAATGCGGTGCCTGGCTCCCTCAAGCCAATGTCGCCACTCCTCAAATGCCCACTTCATAGCCAACAACTCCCGATTGCCAACATCATAATTGCGATCCGCAGGCGAAAACTTTCTGGAGAAGAATGCACACGGTGTCATCAAAGAACCATCAGAATTCCTCTGAGACAAAACGGCCCCTGCCCCAATCTCAGAAGCGTCAACCTCAACCTGAAAAGGAAGAGAAACATCCGGCTGACGCAACACAGGGGCAGAAGTAAATCGACGTTTAAGCTCCTGAAAGGCCTCAACAGCCACAGAGGACCAATTCATCACATCAGCGCCTTTCTTTGTCAAATCGGTCAGGGGCTTAACTCCACTGGAAAAGTTGGCAATGAAACGGCGATAAAAATTAGCAAAGCCCAAAAATTTCTGAAGGCTCTTCACGGAAGTGGGTTGAATGCAATCATGAATGGCTTGGACCTTAACAGGATCCATTTCTATAGCCGAGGGAGAAAAAATAAAACCCAAAAAAGAAACCTTCTGAACTCCAAATAGGCATTTAGACCCCTTCACAAATAAAGTGTTAGCACGAAGGATCTGAAATACCATCCTGACCTGTTTTCACATGAGACTCCCAATCGTCAGAAAAAATCAAGATCTCATCCAAATATACAATCATGAATTTATCAAGATAATTCCGGAAGATATCATGCATAAAGGACTGAAATACAGAAGGAGCATTAGAGAGCCCGAAAGGCATCACAAGGTATTCAAAATGGCCTTTGGGCGTATTAAATGCAGTTTTCCATTCGTCACCCTGTTTAATACGAACAAGATTATACGCCCCTCGAAGGTCAATCTTATTAAACCAACTAGCCCCCTTAATCCGAGCAAACAAATCAGAAAGCAAAGGTAAAGGGTACTGGAATTTGACCGTGATCTTATTAAGAAGGCGATAATCAATACAGGGTCTCAAGGAGCCATCCTTCTTGGCAACAAAGAAGAATCCCGCTCCCAACGGTGACGAAGAGGGCTGAATATGCCCATTCTCCAAGGACTCCTTAATATAACTCCGCATGGTGGTATGTTCTGGCACAGACAGATTGAAAAGTCGGCCCTTAGGGAACTTACAGCCTGGAATCAAGTCAATAGCACAATCACAGTCCCTATGTGGAGGAAGGGAACTGGACTTGGGCTCATCAAATACATCCTGGAAATCTGACAAAAACTCAGGAACTTCAGAAGAGGGGGAAGAGGAAATTGACATCAAAGGAACGTCACTATGTACCCCTTGACAACCCCAACTAGTCACAGACATGGATTTCCAATCCAACACCGGATTATGTACCTGTAACCATGGAAGCCCCAGTACAGCCACATCATGCAAATTATGCAACACCAGAAAACGACAATCTTTCTGATGTGCTGGAGCCATGCACATGGTCAGCTGAATCCAGTACTGAGGTTTATTCTTGGCTAATGATGTCGCATCAATGCCCCTTAAGGGAATAGGGCTCTGCAAAGGCTGTAAAGAAAAACCACAGCGTCTGGCGAACTCTAAGTCCATTAAATTCAGTGCAGCGCCTGAATCCACAAATGCCATGACAGAAAAGGACGATAATGAGCAAATCAGGGTAACAGACAAGAGAAATTTAGGCTGCACAGTACTGATGGTAACAGACCTAGCGACCCTCTTAGTACGCTTAGGGCAATCAGAAATAGCATGAGCAGAATCACCACAGTAAAAACACAGCCCATTTTGACGTCTGAATTCCTGCCGTTCTGCTCTAGTCCAAATCCTATCACATTGCATAGGCTCAGGACTCTGCTCAGAGGACACTGCCATATGTGCACAACCTTGCGCTCGCGCAGGCGCCGATCAATCTGAATGGCTAAAGACATAGATTCGTTCAAACCAACAGGCATGGGGAACCCCATCATAACATCTTTAAGGGCTTCAGAAAGACCCTTTCTGAAAATTGCAGCCAGAGCATCTTCATTCCATTTAGTGAGCACAGACCATTTTCTAAATTTCTGGCAGTATACTTCTGCCGCTTCCTGACCCTGACACAGGGCCAACAAGGTTTTTTCTGTAATCCGAGCGCTTGAAAAAATGCGTCTACATTAAGTAATGCCGGGTCCCCTGACTCAAGGGAGAATGCCCAACCCTGAGGGTCTCCGCAGCAGAGAGATGACAATTTTCACCTGCTGAATGGGGTCACCAGAGGAACGGGGTCTCAAAGCAAAAAACAATCTGCAGTTATTTTTAAAGTTCAAGAACTTAGATCTATCCCCAAAAAACAAATCAGGAGTAGGAATTCTAGGCTCCAAAACCGGAGTCTGGACAACATAATCTTGGATACTCTGTACCCTTGCAGCAAGTTGATCCACACGAGAGAACAAACCCTGAACTTCCATGTCAACGCCAAAATTCTGAACCACCCAGAGATCAAGAGGAAAAAAAAGACAAAACAGACTGCAGAAAAAAAAATGGCTCAGAACTTTTTTTTCCTTCTTTGGGAGTTGCATTTAACTCATTGTTGGCCAGCTGTACTGTTATGACCTGGTGGTTAAGGAGCAACATGGGACGAGCTCTGAGGAGATGGTATCTTTACTGACCGCAGTTCCTGAACCTAACACAACACTAGAAGTAGCCGTGGAATGTTCCTGTCACTTCCTAGACATCTCGTCACAGCCGGAGAACTAGCTACCCCTAAAGGTAGAAACAGGAAAGCTATCTTTGCCTCAGAGAAAATCCCCAAAGGATAGGACGGCCCCCCACAAATATGGACTGTAAGTGGAGAGGGAAATGACATACACAGAATAAAAACAGGATTTAGCAAAGGAGGCCACTTCTAATCTAGATAGACGGAATAGGAAAGGATACTGTGCGGTCAGTATTAACAGCTACAAAAATCCATCACAGAGTTTACAAAAAAAATCTCCACACCTGACTAACGGTGTGGAGGGCAAATCTGCTTCCCCAGAGCTTCCAGCCTAACAGAATATTGAATACTGACAAGCTGGACTAGAGCAAACATAAAATGAGCTGAATGATTAAGTCCACAGCAAGAGGACAACAAATGAACATGCAAGGACTTATCTTTGCTGAACAGGACCGACTATCAAGGAAATCCAAGGTGAGATCTGAATCCAACCAAGAAACATTGACAGCTGGCACAGGCTGAAAATCAGAGCCAGGCTAAATAGCAGAGCAGAAGAGATGATCAGTGGAAGCAGCTGCTAAGCTAAAAGGAGCAGCAGTTCCACTTAAAACCACCGGAGGGAGCCCAAGGGCAGAATTTACAAAAATGCCATTTACAACCACCGGAGGGAGCCCAAGAACGGAATTCACAACAGAAGACCAGGTCCAGTGTATGTCCGTCTGTGTGGGTGGCTGGGAAGGACCACTGAGTAAGTCCAAAAGATGAAGTAAGGGACAGAAGTTTGGAGGCTGTTGACTGAAGGGTATCAGTGGGGATGTTGAAGTCACCCATGATGATGGTGGGAATGTCAGCAGACAGAAAGTGAAGGAGCCAGGTGGAGAATTGGTCAATAAAGGCAGTGGCTGGGCCCGGAGGTCGGTATATGACGGCCACTTGGAGATTGGAGGGAGAGTAGATGTGGACAGAGTGGACTTCAAAAGAGGGCAGGATAAGGGAAGGTATAGGTGGGATTGGGTTACAGGTGCAGTTTGATGAAAGGAGAAGACCCACTCCTCCACCATGTCTGTTGCCAGGGCGAGGGGTGTGGGTGAAGTGGAGGCCACCGTAACACAGCGCAGCAGGGGAGGTGGTGTCAGGGGGTGTTAGCCATGTTTCTGTGAGGCCGAGGAAAGCAAGATTGTGAGAGCGAAAAAGGTCATGAATCACATGAAGCTTATTGCAGATTGAGCGGGCATTCCAGAGAGAGGGAGCAGGGGGGTGGGCGTCAGGGGCACGGGTTTTATGTTGGAAAGATTGCGGTGGTTCATATTAGATAGGGAGTGGTAGGTGGGGGTAGTCATGGGAGGTGTAAGCTGTGGGGGTCCAGGGTTGGGAAATATGTTGCCAGCAGTGAGGAGAAGCAGAAAGAGGGAGAGCAGGTGGGAGAAGGAGAGTGGCCGACTTGTTTTATTAGGACAGATTTGAGGTTGAGGAGCAGGTCAGCAGAGGACGACAGGTGGGTAGGAAAGAGGGAGGGAGAGATGGTTATTTGGTTAGAGGGTGCTGGGGTTTGTGGATAGCGAAGGAGAGTGAGGATTAGTGGAGCAAACACTGTAAGGGCATAGGTAAACATGGTGAAGGAGTAAAATGGGTTAACAGCAAAGCTAGGTCCAAGTAATAAGAACTGCTTACTCAGCAGACTTACCCAAAAGAGACAGATCATAGAGTGGGGTCCTGACTTCTGCCGTGACTAACTGCCGATGAAATAACTGCGGCGTCTCGATGCTTAGCTGCCATGATGCTTTGCTGCAGGGATGCGCGTGCCTGACCCCGCACACATGCACCCCTTAAGATGCTACTAAATGTATTGTGCTGATTGTTACATCTGATATATCAGGAGGAAGATCCGACTAAGAATAAAGTGAAGGAGGAGACAGAAGAGGAAGCGATGACGAGGGGGGATCAGCCGTGTGTGAGTGACGGGAAGGAGGAGATTCCGGGAGATGTTTCCACAGGTATGTAATAATGACCGGCGTCTGTGATGATGATGACCGCTGTGTAATAATGACAGCCGTGTGTGATAATGATGATGATGACCGTTATGTTATAATGACCGGCGTCTGTGATGATGATGATGATGATGATGATGACCGTTATGTTATAATGACCGGCGTCTGTGATGATGATGATGATGACCGTTATGTAATAATGACCGGCGTCTGTGATGATGATGACCGGCATGTGATATCGTAGTAAAATCTGACATGGATGGAAACGGGGCTCAAGTGACATGGGAACATCATGGGGAAGACGCCTGGACACATCTCTGACTCCCAGGTCACTACTACAAACAATGTTGTGAGAGTATTGCGGAACTTTTACAGACTGACAATAAAACATACAAAACCGCAGATAAAACGGATTTTACAGGGGTAAAAGGTTAGGAAATATTCATCCCTGTATGACTTGTTTATATGGCAAAATTAATAGGAGAGGAAAATAACCCTCCTCCACCCCTTAGGCTATGTTCACTGTTGTGAATTCCGTTCTCGAGCTCCCTCCTGTGGTCATGAATGGTACTTCGGTGAGTTCTGTCCTTGGACTCCCTCTGGTGGCTGTGAGTGGAGCTGCTGGTTCTGAGATTCCTTCTCCAGCTGCCCTCGTTTAGGGCTAGGCTGGATTCTCTATTTAACTCCACTCAGACCATTACTCCATGCCAGCTGTCAATGTTCTAGTACTGGTCAGATCTCTCCTGGCTCTTTCTGAGGACCTGTCTACTTCAGCAGAAGCTGAGTTCCTGCATGTCATTTGTTACATATTGTTTTCCTTGTTTATTTCTAGTCCAGCTTGCTATCATGAAACTGCCTGGCTAGCTGGAAGCTCTGGGGGTGCAGTGTGGCACCACCGCATCGTGAGTCGGTGCGGGGGTACTTTTTGCTCACACTGCGTGGTTTTTGTAGCTTTTTGTGTTGACCGCAAAGATCCCTTTCCTATCCTCAATCTGTTTAGTTAGATTGGCCTCTCTTTGCTAAAA
The DNA here is from genome assembly GCF_051348905.1 of Ranitomeya variabilis. Taxonomy (NCBI): domain Eukaryota; kingdom Metazoa; phylum Chordata; class Amphibia; order Anura; family Dendrobatidae; genus Ranitomeya; species Ranitomeya variabilis. The sequence continues at coordinate 1,962,900 of NC_135232.1, read as the reverse complement.
CCTATTTCATCCTGTGTTTGTGATTTCCTCTTAACTCAGTCAATACTCGTGGGGGGCTGCTTTTACCTTTGGGGAAATTTCTCTGAGGCAAGTGAGGCTTTGTTTCCTTCTTTAGTGGTATTTAGCTCTTAGGCTGTGAAGAGGCGTCTGTCTAGGCAGCGTCAGGCACGCTCCACGGCTATTTGTAGTTGTGTTGATAGGAGTAGGGTTTGCGGTCAGCAGAGTTCCCATTTCCCCAGAGCTTGTCCCGACTCAGTGTTTAACTATCAGGTCATTCCTGGTGCACCTAACCACCAGGTCCATAACAGTTCACACTGTTTTTACTGTGTTTTTGCGCTTTTTCAATGGTGAAAAAACACTGTAAAATCACTGAAAGACTTGACATGCTGCTTCTTTAAAAAATGCAGCAGTTTTCCATTTGTCAAGAAAAAAAAGGAATCGTGTGCATGAGATTTCTGAATTTTTGGGACTCATAGACTGCTGAAGCCTATGCACTAAGTGAAAGACCTCTCAAAAATGAGAAGGAGGGAATGCAACACCCCCTGGAATATCTGTAGAATAGGGCCTACGTAGAATAGGGCCTCAGAAAACCTTTCATTTAGAAGGAGTGGGACTTCTGAGGCCAACAACAAGGAGTCCCAGGGGCACGGGATACAACTAGCACAAGGACCTTCAGGCATCGGACTCCAGCTATGGTGGGCGCCAGTTCCTCCTGTGCCGGCTCAGAGCCTCAGGCAGCCCACAAGGCTTCAAATAGATCAAAACTGGGGGTTCAAAACATTTCTTTTATCTCCTTGGAGACCTTTGCCAATGAATATTCATGTGGGGGAACGTTCTCCAACCCATCCTGGGGACAGAACACCACCAGTCCTTTGTCCATTTATTCACACAGGAGTTACATTTGGGTCTTTCTCCCGTTGTATGACGGCATCTTTATTTTTATTTTACACGGAGCTGGCTCAGATCTAAGGCTTGCAGGCCGCAGTCACTTCTCCCTCCCTGCTTAAGATTATTCCGGGGGTTTTATTGCTGCCGGGGTCATGATAACTAATAGGCGCATCTGTATTCCCATGCACCCGTTTCCACCCTAATATGATAATACAGTTCATGGTTTTTTTATTTTTCTTGTTCTCCTCCTTCTACACCATATCAACAGGGTTATCATGCGGCCCTTGCTCCACATTTTTTTGAGTGCCCTCAATTACACATTTTGAAGGGCCATCAGGCAGCACTCACTCATAATTTTTTGAGCGCCATCAGGTGGCACTTAGTCATACATTTTGGAGAGTCAGCAGGTGGCTCTAGCGTTAAACTCATTTTCAGGGCTACATATTTTATTTATAAAAAATAACACCGTACAGTTTGCAGGTGGGAGCACAACATACATGCTCATCCATGAGTCCCAGGAGACAAGTGATCCCACACTTGGACACTTGAGGAGCGAGTCTTTACATTTCCATTTATTGATTCTGGCCTCTCGCCCTGCACATTTCAAGAGGGACGAGATCGTATGTCTTCATGCCAAAATATTTGAGCAGTGACGGTCAGAAGAAAACTATGGTGGGGAACAGCAATTAGTTTCTCAAGCGGACGATGATGGTGAGACACAGTTGTCAGCAAGTCAGGAGGCGTACCAGAGTGCGGAAGTGAAAGACGATTCTGTGCACGGTGAAGTCACTGATCCAACCTGGCAAGGTGCCATGCAGAGCGAGGACAGCAGTGCAGAGGGGGCAGGAGCAGCAGGACCACAACAGGCAGGAAGAGGCAGTGGGGTGACCAGAGGGAGAAGGCGTCACCACTAACCAAACAACACCATGAAGACAAAGTCTCCAAACAAGTCAGGGACAAAGTGCAAGTCAGGGTTGAGTTATAAGAAAAAAAATCCCCCAATCTCTGATGATCCTCCAAAGCACCTTCAAATCCATTATCATCAAATGGAAAGAACATGGTACCACAACAAACCTGGGCGCACGTCAAAACTCTCAGCCTGTGCAAAGAGGGCATTAATCAGAGCGGCAGCACAGAGACCAAAGGTAACCCTGAAGGAGCTGCAGAGTTCCCAACAGAGACTGAAGAAGTATCTGTCCATACGACCACAATAAGCCGTACACTCCATCGAGGTGGCCTTTATAGATTTATGGAAAAAGCCTTTACTTACACACAAAAAGGCTCGTTTTGAGTTTGCCTAAAGACATGTGGGAGACTCCCCAATTGTAAGGAGGAAGGTGCTGTGGTCAGATGAGACCAAAATTGAACTTTTTGGACACCAAGGTAAACCCTATGTCTGGTGCCAAACCTACACATCTCATCACCCCAAGAACACTGTCGGGGTCGTCACGACAATACCCTTCCTTCACCAGTCATTCCAAATTAGTCTATGAGCACTGGTACCGGGTAAGAATGAGTCAGACAAAGAGCTGGTTCAATCTCAGTGCATGCTCGTGCATCTTTAAGTATCAGCAACGATCACAGCAACTGACTTTATTTCCGGATACACAGTACTATATTGTGTATTAGCAGAAGGAATGCAATAGGCGGGGTTTAAGCAGTACATATCTAGTATTCAGTCTTTCTGATTTGTCCTGATTTCTTCTGGTGAATCCTCCTCGCTTCACATATCCTAGGTTTCGATTTCAGAAGAAATAATACTTGGCTTCTCAGAAACGAAAGTAGGGCATAGGTGAATACTGGCAGCCATTTTAAATACAGTTACATCTACATTAGCTAGCAGAAGGGGAAAACTTATTGTTTCATAGCATAAAAAAAATAAAAGTGTATAAAGATATATCTTTTCACCTTGACAATCCCCCCTAAACACTAAGTTTTTCCCTTAAAGAAAGATCCTTCGAGACTGTCCATGTGATGGGGAAAGGGGAGGTGGATTTCTTCATCCAGACACCTCAGAAGCTCTCCCCTAGCGAGAGGCCTCCAGGCAGCTGAACCCTTCACTAACCTCACATGGAGTTCTCCCGCTGTCCCTAAACTAAGTCTCTTAGCGTCATCTGAGAATGGGGGGTTTTGTCTAATTTCTTGAGGGGGACGTACTTAGGGATCTCCCCTGGATCGGTACCATCGTACTCTGGTGGATCTACTTCTTGATTGAGGAAGGTGCCAGTCGGAGTTGCTTTGGCAATAACCTTTCTATACACGGGAATAACACAACAGAGGATTATTGATCCAATTATAAGGAGGGCAATCAGTACCATACAAGCTTGCTGAAGGAATCCCTTGAGCCCACCCAACCAGCTGGAAAAGAAAGATGTGTCTACTCCAGCATTAGTTTTCAATTCTGCTGCTAACCCAGTTATCTTTTAAAGGGCTATCATGGTCTTTCCATTCACCCCAGAGTTCTGAGGGATATAGGTACAACATTCTTCTCCTACCATCCCACAGACTCCTCCTTTCTCAGCTAAGATCATGTCAAGGGCTAGTCGGTTTTGAAGAGTCATTCTAGTGTTAGGGCCCAATTCCTCAATTATACCCTGAAAAGCATCACAGCTATAATTGACGAATCTTTGTTCACTGTAATATATGTAATTGATCCAATCAACATTTTTATTAATCTGCACCTGTGGGATTAACGAAGCGAAACCAGCATAGATCTGGTTCTGAGCTTTAAATTGGTCAGGCACCCCCCTTGGCACTCCGATGGCATCAATATATACTAGTGGATCTTCTTCATAACTCATGTGGAGCTGATCGAGGCTTCTCCTCTTTCTGGTAGATTCGTCAAGTACCTCTGGATCCCAAGGTAAAATCTTGAACTGCATGGCCAGTTTAACAAGGGTGCATTGGCCTATCCAGGCATTAGGCAACCTAGGACGGAGCTTACCATCTCCACATAACCAATAAATAACGTACATATATTGTGTATGTTTAATTAGCAAATCCGTGTCTAGAGAACTGTTCTCCTTGCAGAAACCTGTCTTGAAGATCCCTAGTGGTGTACCTGTGGTGTCGTGGGAATTATAGCAGGTGTAATTGTAAGCTAACACGGTTACTTTTCCTGGGACCTTTAGTTTGCCCAGATTATGTCCCACTAATTCATGAGAAACCCAATCAGTGGGCTTCAGACCTTTCAACAGATTCATGACACAGGCAGTGGTGTTGTCATCAGGAAAAAGCAGTGCATGTGTGTATAGATGCGTATTCGCAGCAGCACAAGCAATACATCCTAGAGATATTCTGGACTCTTACATTGTATCTCACCCATTCTAACCATAGGTTTTTCCTTGGGGCTGTTTGTGTTTCTATGGAGAAAACTTCTTGCCAACTGAGACCTGGAATGGGTATCACTTCATTAACTACATTTTGCAAACGCTCACCTGGGCTTATTTTAGGTGTACTGGTAACAGGGGCCTTGGTTGGTCTGAAACTAATATCCTGGAGCTGTATATGGCCTAAATTCCCATTGTATCCACCATTAAATACATAATGAAAATGCCTTCCCAGTACAAATGTCTGCAGGACAGCAGATTGGGGGCTTTCAATATTTAGGAGGAGGGGGTGACAGTTTCTACCCCATTTACAGCCCCTAGGTGGTTGCGAAAGGGCTGTAAGATGCATTCTCCCACGAAGACTCCTACCTGTCCCATCCTTAGGGAACATGGCTTCGCTAGGTTTATATCCCCAATCATCTCCCGTATTCCAGGCAGCATCTGACCAATAATAACAATTATTGTTGTCATTTCTGGTAACACACATATAAAACTGGATAATTCCCTCTACCACTCGTTGAGTCTCGAGGCACCTGACTACATCACAGAGATCAAATCGCCAGATATTTACCGGGGCTGTCAGGTTTACCCAGAGAATAGTGGCACCAGGATTCTTATTTACAATAGGGGCCGAAAAGGCAGGGGCGAGGATGGCCCTCAACCCCAGGACCAAAAGCAACAGCAACATTTCCCTTCAGTCACTACTGTGACTAAACACTGGTTCGGTCTCTTTTACAGTGTGAGGCGTGGATCCAGCTAGGTTTTCCTTCGAGCTTGACAGCTGTGGCTGTGGTCAGGAGCACCTGGTATGGTCCGTCAAATCTTGGTTCCAGACTCTTCCGGACATGCCGCTTTATCACTACCCAGTCTCCTGGCTCCAAGGGATGGTGTCCAGGAACCTTTTCTGGGTCTGAAAGAGAACTGAAGACAGTTAAATGCACTTTGGCAAGGTGTCCATGTAAGGCCTGCACATAGCTAGTCAAGTCCTGGTACTTGAGTTGCAACTGTTGTGGAAAGAAACATCCAAGATTGGGGCTCCTGCCAAACAGATTCTCATACGGTGATAGTCCTGTCTTCCTGTTTGGGGTATATCTTACTGAAAACAATGCTAGAAGAAGGCATTCTGTCCATGGTTTACCAGTCCCTGCCATTGCCTTCTGGATTTTAAGCTTAAGAGTTCCATTTAGTCTCTCCACTCTTCCACTGCTCTGTGGATGGTATGGAGTATGCAATGCTTGACTTACCCCCAGTGCTGCCATTACCTCTGACATGATCTCTCCAGTAAAATGGGAACTCCGATCGCTTTCAATGACTTCAGGAACTCCATACCTGCATATGATCTCAGCCATCAGTTTCTTTGCCGTTGTCTTAGCCGTAGCTTTGGCAACTGGGTAGGCTTCTGGCCAACCTGGAAATAAATCAATGCAGACCAACATATACTCATACGTCCCTACCCTGGGTAACTGAATATAATCAATCTGCAGTCTCTGGAATGGGTAAAGGGGCCGGGGAGTGTGTTTGGATGGAGTTTTCACTGTCCTACCCTGATTATGTGTGGCACATATCATGCAGCTCTGTACCTGCCTTTCTGCGCAGGTGGAAAACCCGGGGGCAATCCATTGTTTCTGCAGGGTGTCACACATGGCCGTCTTCGAGTGGTGCACATTCCCGTGCAGAACCTGTGCCATCATTGGGTACAGTACCTGTGGTAGGCAGACCTTTTCACCCCTCCCCCATAGTCCAGTGACGGTATCAGAGCAAGCCCTATCTTTTGCCACCTATTTTTCTCCTCCTTACTTGCCTGTTCTTGTAACCGGGCTAAGATGTCTTTCGACACAAGTGGAGATGGTGGGGTGTCAAGGTGATGTACTTTAGAGGCTACAGGAGTGCTTGCTGCTTTCTTGGCAGCCTGGTCTACCAGTGCGTTACCCTTTGTCCGTCCATCAGTGCCTTTGCTATGTGCCTTTACCTTTTTGATGCCTGCTTGGGTGGGAAGCTGTAGTGCATTCATAAGTTGCTGGACTGCCTCAGCATGTTTAATGGGGTGGCCATTTGCTGTCAGGAAAGCCCTGGCTCTCCAGATAGGCCCATAACCGTGTGCAATACCAAAAGCATACCTGGAATCAGTGTAGATATTTACAGTCTTACCTTCTGCTAGTTTGCACGCTTCTGTGAGCGCCTTGAGCTCTGCTTCTTGTGCAGACATATGAGCTGGCATTGACCCTGCCTTGATTACCTCATGTTCTGAGACCACAGCATATCCGGTACAGAAGCGTCCTTGGTCATCTTGGTGACGGGATCCATCTACAAAAAGCTCAAAATCAGCATTAGGTATGGGCACACTAGAGACAGTAGGGAGACCAGCCGTCTCCTGAGACATCAATTCCAGACAATCATGTGGTTTGGAAACCTGATCTTGTTCCTCTGGATCCATTTTAGAAAGAAAAAGAGTGTCCTTTTCCATATCACCTATCCCTCCCCCATTTGGATCCATAGGAACTGGAAGCTTAGGCACCTCCGGAGTTTCCAGAACAGTAACTGCATTAACTGTCCGTAGGTCTTGTACCAGCCGGTACACAGGGGGTTGGCCGGGTGGGGGCTTTTCTTAACGGGAAACAAGGGCTTGTTACATGGGGAAACTCAGGGTACCAGGGCACCATTATCGAGTAACGTTTGTATTTGCTCCTTGAAGCCCCGCTCCTGATAATATTTCAAAGGGCACTGATGGACTTTGGGAAAAAGGGGCACCAGGTTTGAGAAACACTTTTACTGATTCTACAGGCATTATTGGGGTGGATCTGGGCCTATCAGGGCCATCATAACCGTGGGAAGGGCATGTAGGATACGGATCTCATTGTGTTCATCTGCATAGGGGTTATATAACGTAAGGACCATCTGACCATCATCTTGGAATTATATTCTGGAGCGGAACTGTGATAATAAATCTGCCCCCAGTAAATTTACCGGACATATAGAAAAGATTATGAACTCAGCCGTAACTTCAGGGAAAGGTCCCACAGGGATGGGTTTTGTAAGAGTATATTTATTGGGCCTGCCATTTACTCCAATTAAAACAAGCTCTTGATCTGAGAATTGACATGGCGGGGCTGGGGAGTGAGATTCCCAGACAGGGTTAAAAAGGAATATTTTAGTATGAGACTGGATTTGTGTAGGCTGGGAGGGCTGGAGCTGGAGTCTGTTACTTGGGCCACTGATAAGGAATGAAGCTGCGTCCTTGCAGCTGTGTGTGGGAGGGGTGGGCTGTATTTGGAGCGGGGAATTGCTGTGGCTACTGGTTTAACCTTTAATTTTGCTGCTGATGCAGAACGGGCTTTTTGTTACAATGAGAATCCCAGATCTTTAAATACTACCATAAGACGCCCATAGAACTTCTCGGCAGTCCACAATATATTGGTACCTTGGGGTTGAGGGGCATAGGGCTCACAGTCGGGAGTAAAGGCTTAATTTCCTGGGGAGGGACCACATTGTCTAGCAGGGAGACCCTCTGTCCCAAATTTTTTGATTGTTTGCTTTTCCGACACATTAATCTCAGTCACTTTCTCAGTCCCTTCTAGTACCACAAAACATCCAGTTTTTTTTTTTTTTTTTTTCATAGTAATAGACAACTTTCCCTTTTCAACGTGACAAAAACAATCAGAATTCACATCCTCTGTTGATCCTCAATTTGCTATATATCAACCACTCAACTTGAAGCAGGTGAATCTTTTACCAATCTTTCAATCACACTGATAACCAAACAATCACTTACAAGTTTCCTTCTAAAACTAGGCACTATATTTCACTTACAATTTCCAATTTCAACTTACAGTATTTCTTTGTACTTCAAAACAATATTGTCGCTTTAAACAAAACACAGATCTACCAGCGCGTACTACACCAAGAAAATACAGAGAAACAGAGAACGTGCCCCCTCCACACCAGAGACACAGAGATAAGAACATCACAGCATTCCTCAGCACAGAAGGGAGAAAGCAATAACGCAGCTGTTTGACCCCTCCCATCGGGTATTTCAGAGATAAACACAGAAACGGAATACAGCAGTTCTCAGACTTAATTAATTTCTATAAAAACCTCATCACACAATTCACACGCCAGAACACCTTAGAAAAACCAATGATTGAGAATATTTTCCCTGCATCCCTGACAGATTTCTTTCCCCATCTTTGGGCTAACAATATCAGATTCATCACACAAATTGAAAGTCTTCTTTTAGTCCCGAGAACGACCCGCCCCACACACGCGACAGGTTTCCGCCCAAAATGGATTCTGCTCGCCACAGGTAGGACACACCCACGCTTCCGGAGACCCCGTGTCGCCGCCTTTATAAGGCGGTGGCTGTGACTGCGTGTTCAATATCAGTGGCGCGGCGGCCATTTTACAATCTGCGAGATTACAGTTCGGAGGTATTTTATAACCAAACATGGGCTCTGCATCCTCTTATCCTCCCTCTCCATCAACCTCTTTCCATCCCTCGTTCTTTAAGCCTCACGCAACTCGTAAATGAGCTTGCGCTTGTTCTAACAATCCTTTATCCTTCAACATGCCCCTTTTGTTCTCTATGAGATTGTGCCATGTAGACAGCTGCAATCTCCCTGACGAGGGCAATCCTACATACTTGTACAACCTGCCAACATTCTTGACTGCCTTCTTTCCCTCCCGTGACTCTACTATTGTCTTGACTTCCACAGCATCCTCATTTAACTTGTGGGGCACAGACTTCTTCTGTTTTAAGAGACGCAGCATGACTCACAGAATACTACGCCCTGCTGCAGCAGGCCGCTGACAACGATATCAACACTGTGTCCTAAAGCACGGAACCTCGCGTTCAACGTACTATGAATATAGGGCCTCGTGCTCGCTATATCCTGTCCCTAACCTGAACAACAGTGATTACAGACTATCCTGTCACGATATTCTAAACTAAAATTCTGGTGGTCCCCCTTTTGGGACGTCTTAATTACCAGTATGTACAACAAAAATTCTGGTGGTCCCCCTCTTGGGACGTCTTAATTACCTGTTTGTACAACAAAAATTCTGGTGGTCCCCCTCTTGGGACGTCTTAATTACCTGTTTGTACAACAAAAATTCTGGTGGTCCCCCTCTTGGGACGTCTTAATTACCTGTTTGTACAATATCACAGAGGCTGCGTCTCCTATCCCTTTCTCTAAGCCGCCCCACAATCTACAACTTTCTCAATCTTTCACTCTACTTCACTACTAGACAATAGTCACGGGTAGGGTGGTTGAATGGAGTACGATGACCGGTGGAGGAGGTATGGTGTACACGAGGATGCGCAGGATGCAACGTCTCTCAGTTGCTGGTTCGGAGCACGGCACAGGATCGCGCTCGGTCTCACTATTCGACCGGTCACCCCTCGGACCCAAGGAGACCACAGACAAACCAATAATGGCTGAAACACTAGCAAGTGTGACACATACAGAGTATATGATCTCCACCTACCGTGTTTGGAGGGTGATCAGTCCTCGAGGTCAGCCACTACGGGTGTCGTCCAGGGGGTCTCGGATCACTGGCCGTGCCCCACGTTGGAAGCGCCAAATTGTCGGGGTCGTCACGACCAATACCCTTCCTTCACCAGTCATTCCAAATTAGTCTATGAGCACTGGTACCGGGTAAGAATGAGTCAGACAAAGAGCTAGTTCAATCTCAGTGCATGCTCGTGCATCTTTAAGTATCAGCAACGATCACAGCAACTGACTTTATTTCCGGATACACAGTACTATATTGTGTATTAGCAGAAGGAATGCAATAGGCGGGGTTTAAGTAGTACATATCTAGTATTCAGTCTTTCTGATTTGTCCTGATTTCTTCTGGTGAATCCTCCTCTCTTCACATATCCTAGGTTTCGATTTCAGAAGAAATGATACTTGGCTTCTCAGAAACGAAAGTAGGGCATAGGTGAATACTGGCAGCCATTTTAAATACAGTTACATCTACATTAGCTAGCAGAAGGGGAAAACTTATTGTTTCATAGCATAAAAAAATATAAAAGTACAAAAAAGTGTATAAAGATATATATCTTTTCACCCTGACAACACCATGCCCACAGTGAAATATGGTGGTGGCAGCATAATGCTGTGGGGATGATTTTTGGCAGCAGGGACAGTTAAAATGGTCTGAGTAGAGGGAAAGATGAACGGTGCGAAATACAGGGATATTCTTGAGCAAAACCTGTTTCAGTCTGTCAGTGATTTGATACTGCGATGAAGGTTCACCTTCCAGCGAGGAAATGACCCAAAGCGTACTGCTAAAGCAACACTCCGGTGTTTTAAGGGGAAACCGGTAGATTTTCTGGAGCGGCTGAGTCAGTCCACACCTTAATCCAAGGAGAATCTGTGTTCAGACTTGAAGATCGCTGTTCACCAGAGGAAACCATCTAACTTGAAGGAACTGGAGAAGTTTTGCCTTGAGAAATGGGCAGAAATCCCAATGTTTATATGAAGGTGAATGTTGAGACTTTTCTCTTTAACTCTTTCACTCATCGAGTCTATTTTCACCTTCATGGTCATGTTAAATTTTACAATTCTGACCAGTGTCACTTTGACATAATTCTGGAACGCTTCAACGTATCCCAGTGATTCAGAGTCTGTTTTTTGTGACACATTGTACTTCATGTTCGAGGTTAATTTTGGTCATTATTTTTTGCATCTTTGAATTTTTATGCCTATAAGTTACACTTACCATATGTCTACTTTTCTTTATTTAAAAAAAAAAATGTTTTTGTTAGGAAGTTGAAATGGTTAAAATGTTAACAGCAATTCCTCATTTTTTCCAACAAAATTTACAAAACCATTTTTTTAGGGGCCAAATCCCATTTGAAGTGACTTTGAGGGGCCCATGTGACAGAAAATACACAAAATTTGCACCATTTAAATAACTTCACTCCTCAAAGTGGTCAAAACCACATACAAGAAGTTTATTAACCCTTTGGTAGCGTCACAGGAATTAAAGAAATGGGGGGAAACATGAAGATTTTACTTTTCCCCACAAAAATATTTCTTTAGCCTCAAATTTTACACAAATTGACAATACAATTTGTAGCGCAGTTTTTCCTGAGTACGTCGATACCCCATATGTAGTAGAAAACTACTGTTTGGGCGCACGGCAAAGTTCGGAAAGGAAGGAGCACCATTCGACTTTTGGAACGTAAAATTGGGTGTAATAGATGGCGGACCCCATGTCGTGTTTGCAGGGCCCCTGATGTACCTAAACAGTGAAACAAACCACAAGTGACCCCATTTTGGAAACTACATCCCTCAAGGAATATATGTAGAAGTGTGGCATGCACCTTGAACTCATAGTTCAGAAGTTTATAACTTTGATCCGTGAAAATATAAAAAAAAAATTCCCACAAACATGTTGCGTTAGATCCAAATTCTGAATTTTCATAAGTTAAAACAGGAGAAAGTGGACCCTAAAATTTGTTGTGCAATTTCTCCTGTATTCGTCGATATCCTTTATGTGGTGGAAAACTACTGTTTGCATGCATGGCAAGGCTCGGGAAGGAAGGAATGCCAACTGAATTCTGGAGTGCTATTTTGAGAGAGATTGGTGATGCGATGTCACATTTGTAGAGCCCCTGATATGCCAAGACAGCAGAAACCACCACAAGTGTCCTGATTCTGGAAACTACACCTCCTGAGGAATTAATCTAGGGGTGCAGTGAGCATTTTTAGCCCTCAGGCTATTCACAGAAATGTAGAACATTAGCTAAGTCAATGGAAAATTACCATTTTTTTTTTTCCACTAAAATGTTGCTTTGGCCCCAAGTTTTCAATGTTCAAAATGGTGAATAGGAGAAAATGATTGGTGCAATTTCTTCTCAGAACACCAATACACCATATGTGGTCAGTAACTACTTTTGAGGCACAGTGCAAAGCTCGGAAAGGAAGATGCGCCATATTGGAGTTCAGATTTTACTGTTATGGTTTGAGTGTGCCATGACCCACTGGAAGATCTCCTGAGGTTCCAGAACAGCAGAACCCCCCCATCAGTGACCCCATTTCACAAACTACACCTCTCAATGACCTCATGTAGGGGTGCAGTGATCATATTGACACCACAGGTGTGTCACAGAATTTTATACCTTTGGGCAGTGAAGAAAATATAATTATTTTGGCCCTAGATTTTACATTTTCACAAGGTAAAATGGATAAAAATGGCACCAAAATGTGTCCCACAACTGTAGCTGAATGTGGCTGTCACGATATGGTATGAAATATCATAAGTTAGTTTTCCTGCTAGCATGCGGGGGCTAAACCCCCCTTCTCTCTGGTTCTCTTTCTTTCCCTGTGTTTCTAGCTGTCTGTGTAGAAGAGCTTGCCTTGTGGGGGAGTTTTATTGACGAAAGGTAGCTGGTTGAGACACAAGGGCGCGACTGGGAGCGGTACCTCCCACACCTGCTATTTGCTTACCGAGAGGTTCCGCAGGCCTCGACAGGGTTCTCCCCCTTCGAGCTCCTGTACGGCAGGCGAGTCCGGGGACCCCTTGGGTTGGTAAGAGAATCCTGGGAAGAGGAGCCGAACCCTTCTGAAGTGTCCATAGTGGAGTATGTCCTGCGCTTCCGTGACAAGATGCAGACCTTGACGCAGTTGGTGCATGACAACATGACGCAGGCTCAGGCTGATCAGAAGCACTGGTACGACCAGAACGCCCGGGAGCGGACCTACCATGTGGGTCAAAAGGTGTGGGTGCTGGTTCCTGTACCAACGGATAAGCTTCAGGCAGCCTGGGAGGGCCCATACGTCGTCCACCAACAGCTCAACCCGGTCACCTACGTGGTCACGCTTGACCACACTCGGGGTAGGCGAAAGGCCTTTCACGTCAACATGATGAAGGCTCATCACGAACGTGAACCTTTCGTCCTACCGGTCTGCAGCGCACCCGAAGAAGGGGAGGAAGACGCCCTCCTGGACATGCTGGCCCAAGCCAAGGCCCGTGGGTCCATTGAGGACGTGGAGGTAAGCGCCTTGCTAGATGAACCACAGCGGTTGCAGTTGCAAACCACACTGGAACCCTTCCGGGTCGTGTTCTCCAACCGGCCTGGAAGGACTGAGTTAGCGGTCCACGAGGTGGACACCGGGAATCACGCCCCACTACGGCGAACACCCTATCGAATCTCTGACCAGGTGCAGCAGATTATGCGCCAGGAGATCGATGAGATGTTACAGCTGGGGGTGATTCGACGGTCAAAGAGCGCGTGGGCCTCACCTGTAGTTCTCGTGCCAAAGAAGGACCGGACCACCCGGTTCTGCGTGGACTACAGGGGGCTCAACGCCATTACAGCCTCTGACGCGCACCCAATGCCGCGCATCGAGGAGCTGCTTGAGAAGTTAGCTGGCGCAGAATACCTGACAATAATGGATCTGAGTCGCGGATACTGGCAGATTCCCCTGAGCCCCGAGGCGCAGGAGAAGTCCGCCTTTATCACACCCTTTGGACTGTACGAGTCCACGGTCATGCCCTTCGGCATGAAGAATGCCCCTGCCACTTTTCAGCGGATGGTCAATCTCCTGCTTCAGGGACTGGAGAAGTACGCCGTGGCGTGCTTAGATGACATTGCCATCTTCAGTCCCTCCTGGGATGAACACCTGCAGCATCTCGAGGAGGTGCTCGGGCGAATTCACCGAGCAGGACTGACTATCAAGCCGGGAAAGTGCCAGATGGGCATGAGGGAGGTTCACTACCTGGGGCACCGGGTAGGTGGAAACACCCTGAAACCGGAGCCTGACAAAGTGGGCGTGATCGTGAACTGGCCCACTCCCAGGAACAAGAAACAGGTGATGTCCTTCCTGGGCACTGCAGGGTACTATAGGCGCTTCGTGCAGCACTATAGTAGCCTGGCAAAACCTTTGACGGACCTCACCAGGAAGAAGCTACCCCACATCGTCAACTGGACAGATGGCTGTGAGGGGGCCTTCCAGGCGTTGAAAACAGCACTGTGCAACGCCCCTGTGTTGAAAGCAGTCGACAGCAGTCGACCGTTCTTGGTACAGACCGACGCCAGCGAGTTTGGCCTTGGTGCTGTGCTCAGCCAGGTTGACTCGGAGGACCAAGAGCACCCCGTGTTGTACCTGAGCCGGAAACTTTTGCCGAGGGAAGTGGCCTACTCCACCATCGAGAAGGAGTGCCTGGCCATAGTCTGGGCTCTGCAGCGCTTGCAGCCCTACTTGTACGGTCGCACCTTCACGGTGGTGACCGACCACAACCCTCTGCGCTGGCTAAGCACCATGTGTGGAACCAATGGCAGGTTGCTACGCTGGAGCCTTGCCCTTCAGCAATTTGACTTCACCATTAAGCACAGAGCGGGCAAAGAGCATGGTAATGCAGATGGACTTTCCCGTCAGGGTGAACCCACGGACGTGCGCATGGAGGCATACCGAGAGGTCCTGCCGCCGTAGCGCACGCTAAAAGGGGGAGGTGTCACGATATGGTATGAAATATCATAAGTTAGTTTTCCTGCTAGCATGCGGGGGCTAAACCCCCCTTCTCTCTGGTTCTCTTTCTTTCCCTGTGTTTCTAGCTGTCTGTGTAGAAGAGCTTGCCTTGTGGGGGAGTTTTATTGACGAAAGGTATTTACGACGGGCATAGCTGCAAGAGGAATTTGTGTTAGCAGGAACTGTTAGAGAAACTTCTAGAATGCATGGGATTTCTTTGTTCTGTTTTTGGAAGATATTATGCAAACCGTTTAAGTTACGAACACCAAAATATATCGTCATAATCACACTCGGAGGATCTACGCATCACTCTAAATACGGGCGTCTAACTCCATCTGGTGAAGAAGTAGGGATTTCTCTGTAAATATGTATCCCAGACAGGGCATATTTGATCTCATCGGAATGCCCACGATACTATGAGATGAACGATGGGTATGGTGCGATTATTTTATGTTCTGTAGCGAAGATACGGGCATCAGATATATTTAATGCCCAGTTAGTGAAACCGAAGAGGTAGGAGGAGTTGGAAAACCAAGCCCTTTCTGTGAGGTCACAGACTGTAGGTTTTAAGTGCTGGCAGGCATCCAAGAGAGCAGAGTTGTGAGTTTTTACCTGAAGCGACCAGACTGCGAGTGCCCAATGCACTGGGATAGATGGAAAGCTCCTAGCCTGTTGCCTGCAATGCAATGATCTAAGAACATGTGAGTTATCTTTTCTTCCTTTAATCCTTTTATTTTTATAATTACCTTGTACATATTTGCAATTGTCTCATTTGTAACATCTTTGTAAAATATTTTATAAACACTGCCTAAAATCATTTATGGGGTATCCTATTTAATACTAGTTCGTTCTTCCTGCCCTAAACCGTACCCTGTCTCTGAAGGGAATTACGCTACTGTTTTTTGGGGTTTGCTCCAGACCCGTTCAATTGGAGCTGGTGGCAGCGACCGTGTGCCGGCTTTTGGGGGGTCACTGTAGCGACTGCGGCTTGATAATTATTGTTCCTGCCTGAGCGGGAGTAGTTATCGCATCGCTGCAGTACACCCAATAGCCAGTACATAGCAGGCAGCGTTTCTGGCGACTAATTACCCCAGGTGCAGTACCTAATCTGACCTGACAGAAAGGGGGGCGCCAGAGAGCTGCAAGGTTTAAGTGGAACTGTAAGCGGGATACACAAATCCCTGCAGTTCATGGTATATTGAAGAGCAGTGGGATACCTAAAATAAGCCCCTGCTGTAAACTAAGAGGTCAATAGCCTCGTGTGTGTTTTTTTTTCATCACATTGTGGCAGTGGAGGGATAACTAGGATAAGCCCCCTGCACATGTGATAGCCGTCTGCTGGTCTAAGGTCACCCCCGTCCGTGACAGATTGTGGGCAGCGGCTAAGGGATCCTGACAGTCACGGAGTGAATCGTGACAGTGGCAATACCCCATATTTGGCTGTACAGTACTTTTTAGCCATACGGTGAGATTCCAGAGCGCTATTTGCCTCCAGGAGTGCAGATTTTCCTAGAATAGTTTGCGGACTCCATATACAGAGCCCCTAAGTGTTAGAACAGCAGAATTCCCGCCAAGTGACCAAATTTTGCAAATTATACCCCTTTGAGAATTTATCTACAGGTGTATTGTTGATTTTGACTCCATGGGTCTTTTCCAGAAACAGGCAGCAGTTGATGTTGTTGAGTGAAAATTGAAACTGCCGTAGTAATGACCAATACGTTGTAGTGTCCAGCCCGTGCTTCTGGAGACATACACCCGTAAATTAGGCAGAGTCTCATCGCAACAGAAATGCCAAACGTGTGGGCACTAAATGTGGTTTATGCACACTGGGGGGCATTTGAATTTGGGAGTGCAGAATTTGCTGAATTTCTTTTTGGGGGCGAGAGGCCAAAGTGCTTTTGCAGAACCTTTGTACTATCAGTAACGTGGAAGCCCCCTATATTTCCATTGAGAGATGACGGACCTGAGTGGATTGAGTAGAAGCTTTTGTTGGGCCCATTTTGGATCTCATTTATCCTGCCCTCGACACTGAGCACGCACTTTGGGGTTTCCATCTTAATCTCCGAGAGACGTAATTCAGGTGACACGATGGACAGGTCCATTCGCTATAATGCAGATTTACTCTGTCGAAAAAGATAGACACCGCCGGATAAGCCACATGATGTCCACTCTGCCTCTATCGGCCTCATTATAGGGAATATGGGTGTCACGATTCACTCCGTGACTGTCAAGATCTCTTAGCCGCTGCCCACAATATGTCACGGATTGGGGTGACTTTAGACCAGCAGACGGCTATCACATGTGCAGGGGGGCTTATCCTAGTTATCCCTCCACTGCCACAATGTGATGAGAAGAACACACACAAGTTTATTTACCTCTTAGGTTACAGCAGGGGCTTATTTTAGGTATCCCACTGCTCTCCAATATACCATGAACTGCAGGGATTTGTGTATCCCGCTTACAGTTCCCCTTAACACTTGCAGCTCTCTGGCGCCCCCCTTACTCTCAGGTCAGATTAGGTACTGCACCTAGGGTAATTAGTCGCCAGAATGGCTGCCTGCTATGTACTGGCTATTGGGCAGACTGCAGTGACGCGATAACTGCTCCCGCTCAGGCAGGAACAATAATTATCAAGCCGCAGTCGCTACAATCACCCAAGAGTCTGCACACGGTATCGCCGCCACCAGCTCCGATCAACCGGGTCCGAAGCAAACCCAAAACAGTAGCGTAATTCCCTTCAGAGACAGGGTACGGTTTAGGGCAGGAAGAACGAACTAGTATTAAATATTATACCCCATAAATGATTTTTAGGCAGTGTTTATAAAATATTTTACAAAGATGTTACAAATGAGACAATTGCAAATATGTACAAGGTAATTATAAAAATAAAAGGATTAAATGAAGAAAAGGTAACACTCACATATTCTCAGATCATTGCTGTTGTGATTTTGCTTTTTGCTCCCTCTAGTGGTCATTAGTGATTTGACTCTGGAGCGTCTGTCTTTTCCTATATCCTCACCTGGGCCGTTAGTTCAGGGGCGTTGCTATATAAGCTCCCTGGACCTTCAGTTCAATGCCTGGCATCGTTGAAATCAGAGCTAATCTGTTGTGCTCTTGTCCTCTGATCCTGGTTCCTGTTTTTCAAGCTAAGTCTGCTTCTTTGCTTTTTGCTTTTGTTTTGTTTGGTATTTTTGTCCAGCTTGTTCCTATCTGTATCCTGACCTTTGCTGGAAGCTCTAGGGGGCTGGTGTTCTCCCCCCGGACCGTTAGACGGTTCGGGGGTTCTTGAATCTCCAGCGTGGATTTTTATAGGGTTTTTGTTGACCAGATAAGTTATCTTGCTTTATTCTGCTATTAGTAAGCTGGCCTCTCTTTGCTGAACCTGGTTCATTTCTGTGTTTGTCATTTCCTCTTACCTCACCGTTATTATTTGTGGGGGGCTTGTATCTTGCTTTGGGGTCCCTTTCTCTGGAGGCAAGAGAGGTCTTTGTTTTCTTCTCCTAGGGGTAGTTAGATTCTCCGGCTGGCGCGAGTCATCTAGCGATCACCGTAGGCATGATCCCCGGCTACTTCTAGTGTTGGCGTTAGGAGTAGCTATTTGGTCAACCCAGTTACCACAGCCCTATGAGCTGGATTTTTGTATCTTGCAGACTTACACGTTCCTCTGAGACCCTGTCCACTGGGGTCATAACACATTGCATTGCAGGCAACAGGCTATGAGAGCTTTCCATCTATCCCAGTGCATTTGCATTCGCAGTCTGGTCGCTTCAGGTAAAAACTCACAACTCCCCCCCCCTGGAAGCCTGCCAGCAACTTTATAACCTACAGCCTGTGACCTCACAGAAAGGGCTGGTTTTTTCAACCCCTCCTACTTCTTCAGTATTACTCACTGGGCATTAAATATATCTGATGCCCGTAACTTCGCTACAGAACATAAAATAATCGCACCATACCCATCATTCATCTCGTAGTATCGTGGGCATTCCGATGAGATCAAATATGTCCTATTTGTCACGCACACTGACAGAGAAATCCCTACCTCTGTACCAGATGGAGCTAGAAACTGATGCTTAGAGTGAGGGGTAGATCCATCGAGGAAGAATAAGAATATATATTTTCGTGTCCATAACTTAAACGGTTTGCATAATATCTTCCAAAAACAGAACAAAGAACTTCCATGCGCTCTAGAAGTTTCTCTAACAGTTCCTGCTAACACAAATTTCCCTTGCAGCTATGCCAGTCGTAAATACCTTTCGTCAATAAAACTCCCCCACAAGGCAAGCTCTTCTACACAGACAGCTAGAAACACAGGGAAGGAAAGAGAACCAGAGAGAGGGGGGGTTTAGCCCCCGCATGCTAGCAAGAAAACTAACTTATGATATTTCATACCATATCGTGACACCTCCCCCTTTTTGCGTGCGCTACGGCGGCAGAACCTCTCGGTATGCCTCCATGCGCACCTCCGTGGGCTCACCCTGGCGGGAGAGTCCATCCGCATTCCCATGCTCTTTGCCCGCTTTGTGTTTAATGGTGAAGTCGAATTGCTGAAGGGCAAGGCTCCAGCGTAGCAACCTGCCATTGGTTCCACACATGGTGCTTAGCCAGCGCAGAGGGTTGTGGTCGGTCACCACGGTGAAGGTGCGACCGTACAAGTAGGGCTGCAAGCGCTGCAGGGCCCAGACTATGGCCAGGCACTCCTTCTCAATGGTGGAGTAGGCCACTTCCCTCGGCAAAAGTTTCCGGCTCAGGTACAACACGGGGTGCTCTTGGTCCTCCGAGTCAACCTGGCTGAGCACAGCACCAAGGCCAAACTCACTGGCATCGGTCTGTACCAAGAACGGTCGACTGCTGTCGACTGCTTTCAACACAGGGGCGTTGCACAGTGCTGTTTTCAATGCCTGGAAGGCCCCCTCACAGCCATCTGTCCAGTTGACGATGTGGGGTAGCTTCTTCCTGGTGAGGTCCGTCAAAGGTTTTGCCAGGCTACTATAGTGCTGCACGAAGCGCCTATAGTACCCTGCAGTGCCCAGGAAGGACATCACATGTTTCTTGGTCCTGGGAGTGGGCCAGTTCACGATCACGCCCACTTTGTCAGGCTCTGGTTTTAGGGTGTTTCCGCCTACCCGGTGCCCCAGGTAGTGAACCTCCCTCATGCCCATCTGGCACTTTCCCGGCTTGATAGTCAGGCCTGCTTGGTGAATTCGCCTGAGCACCTCCTCGAGATGCTGCAGGTGTTCATCCCAGGAGGGACTGAAGATGGCAATGTCATCTAAGTACGCCACGGCGTACTTCTCCAGTCCCTGAAGCAGGAGATTGACCATCCGCTGGAAAGTGGCAGGGGCATTCTTCATGCCGAAGGGCATGACCGTGGACTCGTACAGTCCAAAGGGTGTGATAAAGGCGGACTTCTCCTGCGCCTCGGGGCTCAGGGGAATCTGCCAGTATCCGCGACTCAGATCCATGATTGTCAGGTATTTTGCGCCAGCTAACTTCTCAAGCAGCTCCTTGATGCGCGGCATTGGGTGCGCGTCAGAGGCGGTAATGGCGTTGAGCCCCCTGTAGTCCACGCAGAACCGGGTGGTCCGGTCCTTCTTTGGCACGAGAACTACAGGTGAGGCCCACGCGCTCTTTGACCGTCGAATCACCCCCAGCTGTAACATCTCATCGATCTCCTGGCGCATAATCTGCTGCACCTGGTCAGAGATTCGATAGGGTGTTCGCCGTAGTGGGGCGTGATTCCCGGTGTCCACCTCGTGGACGGCTAACTCAGTCCTTCCAGGCCGGTTGGAGAACACGACCCGGAAGGGTTCCAGCATGGTTTGCAACTGCAACCGCTGTGGTTCATCTAGCGAGGCGCTTACCTCCACGTCCTCAATGGACCCATGGGCCTTGGCTTGGGCCAGCATGTCCAGGAGGGTGTCTTCCTCCCCTTCTTTGGGTGCGCTGCAGACCGGTAGGACGAAAGGTTCACGTTCGTGATGAGCCTTCATCATGTTGACGTGAAAGGCCTTTCGCCTACCCCGAGTGTGGTCAAGCGTGACCACATAGGTGACCGGGTTGAGCTGTTGGTGGACGACGTACGGGCCCTCCCAGGCTGCCTGAAGCTTATCCGTTGGTACAGGAACCAGCACCCACACCTTTTGACCCACGTGGTAGGTCCGCTCCCGGGCGTTCTGGTCGTACCAGTGCTTCTGATCAGCCTGAGCCTGCGTCATGTTGTCATGCACCAACTGCGTCAAGGTCTGCATCTTGTCACGGAAGCGCATGACATACTCTACTATGGACACTTCAGAAGGGTTCGGCTCCTCTTCCCAGGATTCTCTTACCAACCCAAGGGGTCCCCGGACTCGCCTGCCGTACAGGAGCTCGAAGGGGGAGAACCCCGTCGAGGCCTGCGGAACCTCTCGGTAAGCGAATAGCAGGTGTGGGAGATACCGCTCCCAGTCGCACCCTTGTGTCTCAACCAGCATGCGTAGCATCTGTTTGAGGGTACCATTGAAGCGTTCACACAAGCCATTGGTCTGTGGGTGATACGCACTCGATACCAGGTGCTTCACCTGCATTTTCTTACAGAGAGCCTCCATTAGGTGAGACATAAATTGGGTTCCTCGATCAGTAAGCATTTCCCTGGGAAATCCTACCCGTGAAAAGATGGCCAACAGGGCATCCGCCACCTTATCTGCCCTAGTTGACGACAGAGCTACTGCCTCTGGGTACCGGGTAGCGTAGTCTACCACAGTAAGAATATATCGCTTTCCAGAGCTGCTGGAGACGGGCAACGGGCCCACAATGTCCACCGCAATCCTCTGGAAAGGCTCCTGTATCACTGGCAAAGGGATCAGGGGAGCCTTAAGAGCAGGCCCCGCCTTCCCCACTCTTTGACAGGTGACACAGGAGCGGCAGTAGTTTGACACATCTGTCCCCATCTTAGGCCAATAGAAGTGTTGAGACAGCCGGGCCTTAGTTTTGCTGATCCCCAAGTGTCCAGCTAGCGGGATCTCATGGGCAATCCGCAACAACTCACCCCGGAATTGCTGTGGGACGACCAGCTGTCTTTCCCTCAACCACTCCTTTTGTGATTCTCCGGGTACTGTCTCCCGGTACAACCTTCCTCCTTCCCAGAACACCTTCTCCTTATCAGTCTCGGAGAATGATGTCCCGGCGAGTTGTCTCAAACTCTCTAGGCTCGCATCTGTGTGCAGAGCGGCCTGAAACTCCTGGCTAGGGGAAGCCAGAAGCGATGTCAGGGTCCCTTCCCCACGGGAGCCCTCTGGGACCTGCTCTGGGTCCACCTCTGGTTCAGTCACACTGATGACTGAGGAGGGTCCGGAAGGCAGACAGGTATCTGCGTTCCGGGCACTCTGACTGCGGGTGACAGCAGCTACGTAGGCTGTCTCCCCAGGGGTTTCTACAGACCCATCAGCCGATGCTGCTATGGGCTCTATCTCCCCATCCACCCCCATTACCTCAGGAGCATTGCTACTTATGGGCCAGTTACCTTCCTCGGTGGCACTGGTCAATTGCATGGCATCACCTTCCTCACGGTTCCCATGTATCTCCCCATTTCTTGTAGCACCGACACTTGCCCCTGCTAGGGGTTCCTCAGCCGTCTCACTCCGCAGAGCGGCGTGGCTGAGCACTCCTGTACCTACGGACACATCAACTTTCATCGAAACAGCGTTATCAGGTACAGTTGGCACAGGTACAACATTTTCACCATCAATCCTAGGGAAAAAATGGTTAACAGATGCATCATTACAAGATAAAGCATGGTCAGGTAACACATGCGATTTCCCATCATCATCATCATCATCATTAGGGTTAACTTTACCCTCATTAGTAGATTGGGGAGGAGGGTCATGCACGAAGTATGCAACCAACCTCCCCAAATCCGTCCCCAACAAAACATCAGTGGGCAAATTATCAGACAGCCCCACTTCCTTCACCCCTCTCCCGGCACCCCAATCAATAAAAACCCGGGCCATCGGTAAGGGACAGCTGATGCCCCCAATCCCAGTGACAGTTAGGGTTTTCCCCGGAATGATTTCTTCAGGGGCCGCCAGTTCGGGTCGGATGAGGGTTCGTTCAGCCCCGGTGTCTTTGAGGCCTGTAGCAACATGCCTCCCCACAATGACATGCTGTACGTTATCACACCCCCTCCCAGCCACACCACCCACCAAAAGAACTGCTGCATTAGGCCCTGGGGCCTGGGATGAGGGGTTCTTCTGCTTGGCTGGACATCGGTGACTGAGGTGTCCAGTCTGCCTGCAGTGGTAACACTGGCGAAGTTCGGTGGTAGGTCTGGTGCTGTTGGCCACGGGGACAGGACCTCTGGTATGTTGGCTGGCAGGGGTACTGGCGTTGGATGCAGGCTTACCCCCTCTCCAGCTGGAGGCGACTGGCTTCCGCACTTCCGATCTACGGTTGGCCTCATAGGCATCGGCAATCTGCGCTGCTTTCGTCACGTCTTTGGGTTCTCTGTCCATCACGAACTGTCGCACCTCAGTTGGGCAAAGATGGAAGAACTGGTCTTTGATCATCAGGTCTCGCAGCTGTGCAAAGGTGGTCACTGACAGTCCTTGGGTCCACTGGTCAAAGTGGGTCCCCAGTCCATGCACCACATCACTGTAACTGTCGTGTGGGCCACGTTGGAGGGTCCGAAACTTCTTACGGTACACCTCGGGTGTAAGCTGGTACTTGGCTATGAGAGCCTGCTTGATGGCCTCATAGTCACCATCTTGTTCTTGAGGGAGGGCAGCAAACGCCTCCAGAGCTTTTCCTCTCAGCCCTGGTGTCAGGTATCGTGCCCATTCTTGTGTAGGCAGCTGGTACTGTCTGCAGACTTTCTCAAAGGCCCGCAGAAAAGTGTCCAAGTCCCCATCCTTTTCCATAACCGGGAAGTGGTCGGGCCGGGGCTTTGGTGTCTGAGCGCTGCTGGGCTCACGGCTCTGAGACGACCCCTGCATTTGCAGTTGGGCCATCTGCAGCTGGTACTCCCGCTGCGCTTGGGCCTCTCGCTCGGCTCGCTGGGCCTCTCGCTCTGCTCGGGCCTCTCGCTCGGCTCGCTCTTGGTATTGCTGGATCAGCTGCAGACGTCTCTCTAGGTCATCTGCGGGGCATTGTTGCAGAGCCAGCTGCAGGAGGAGGTCTGCACCCCCTTGGTTGCCAGTAGGGCCCGTATTCAGTGGTTGGACCTCTGCGGCAGCACCATGTACGCTTGTGCCGGCTTCTGCGGCCTCTGGGCTCTGTAGCCTGGCTTGGTCTGCTTCGAGATGCACCAGTTCAGCGACCATTTGAGTCTTAATCATGCTGTGGGGGTTCAGGCCATGATACGTGCATATCCCAGCAAGAGCGTCCCTCTTCTGCTGGGCGTACCAGGCTTCTCCTTTTGCAGCCATGGTTGCCAAATAAAAGATAGGATAGAAAAACGAAGAGGAAGGGAGGGGATAATTACCAGTACACAATTGTCTCACAACTAATAAACACTGAGTTCGTTCTCCAAACTTATTTGCGCAGAGTTCTCGCAAGAACTTTCTGCAAGTTTTTAGTGAGAGGAATGATTGCTCAAACCAAATCACTAATGCTCTAATATCCCACCGCCTTGCCACCAATATGTCACGATTCACTCCGTGACTGTCAAGATCCCTTAGCCGCTGCCCACAATATGTCACGGATTGGGGTGACTTTAGACCAGCAGACGGCTATCACATGTGCAGGGGGGCTTATCCTAGTTATCCCTCCACTGCCACAATGTGATGAGAAGAACACACACAAGTTTATTTACCTCTTAGGTTACAGCAGGGGCTTATTTTAGGTATCCCACTGCTCTCCAATATACCATGAACTGCAGGGATTTGTGTATCCCGCTTACAGTTCCCCTTAACACTTGCAGCTCTCTGGCGCCCCCCTTACTCTCAGGTCAGATTAGGTACTGCACCTAGGGTAATTAGTCGCCAGAATGGCTGCCTGCTATGTACTGGCTATTGGGCAGACTGCAGTGACGCGATAACTACTCCCGCTCAGGCAGGAACAATAATTATCAAGCCGCAGTCGCTACAATCACCCAAGAGTCTGCACACGGTATCGCCGCCACCAGCTCCGATCAACCGGGTCCGAAGCAAACCCAAAACAGTAGCGTAATTCCCTTCAGAGACAGGGTACGGTTTAGGGCAGGAAGAACGAACTAGTATTAAATATTATACCCCATAAATGATTTTTAGGCAGTGTTTATAAAATATTTTACAAAGATGTTACAAATGAGACAATTGCAAATATGTACAAGGTAATTATAAAAATAAAAGGATTAAATGAAGAAAAGGTAACACTCACATATTCTCAGATCATTGCATTGCAGGCAACAGGCTAGGAGAGCTTTCCATCTATCCCAGTGCATTTGCACTCGCAGTCTGGTCGCTTCAGGTAAAAACTCACAACTCCCCCCCTGGAAGCCTGCCAGCAACTTTATAACCTACAGCCTGTGACCTCACAGAAAGGGCTGGCTTTTCCAACCCCTCCTACTTCTTCAGTATTACTCACTGGGCATTAAATATATCTGATGCCCGTAACTTCGCTACAGAACATAAAATAATCGCACCATACCCATCATTCATCTCGTAGTATCGTGGGCATTCCGATGAGATCAAATATGTCCTATTTGTCACGCACACTGACAGAGAAATCCCTACCTCTGTACCAGATGGAGCTAGAAACTGATGCTTAGAGTGAGGGGTAGATCCATCGAGGAAGAATAAGAATATATATTTTCGTGTCCATAACTTAAACGGTTTGCATAATATCTTCCAAAAACAGAACAAAGAACTTCCATGCGCTCTAGAAGTTTCTCTAACAGTTCCTGCTAACACAAATTTCCCTTGCAGCTATGCCAGTCGTAAATACCTTTCGTCAATAAAACTCCCCCACAAGGCAAGCTCTTCTACACAGACAGCTAGAAACACAGGGAAGGAAAGAGAACCAGAGAGAGGGGGGGTTTAGCCCCCGCATGCTAGCAAGAAAACTAACTTATGATATTTCATACCATATCGTGACAATGGGGTTCTGTCTGAATTGCAAATTTCAGAGATTTACACAGAAGCCCCGGCGTAAGAGCTCAGTGCAGAGCGCAGGATAAATGTGAGCCGAGCCTTACTGCGATGTTTTTATGTTTGGCTTCTGTCACACACTAAAAGACGCTTTTTATTGCAAAATAAAGTTTTTGCATCGCCATATTTTGAGGGCTATAATTTTTCCATTTTTCGGCCCACAGAGTCATGTGATGGCTTATTTTTTACGTGACGAGTTGACGTTGGCACATGACGTTGGCTTTCTATTCCAATTTTTCAGAGGCAGAATGAACAAACACCAGCTACTCAGGAATTTTTTTATGCCATTCACCGTGTGGTAAAATTGATGAGGCATCTTTATTCTTTCTGTCCGTACGATTAGAGCGATACCTCATTTATATATTTTTTTTATGTTTTGGCGCTTTCACACAATAAAAACTTTTATAGAAAATAATAATTTTTGCATTGCTTTATTTTGAGAGCTCTAAGTTTTTTTATTTTCTGCTGATGGAGCTGTATGGCGGCTTGTTTTTCTGTGAGGTTATCTAGTGGGGCAGTTTTATAGATCATTTAATTCTGGATGCAGAATTATCAAATATATGTACTTTATTCTTATTTTTACATAAATATAGCTATTTTGTTGCTTTCATTTTTTATTTATCTTGTGGCGCTTTTATTATGCTGATCGCTTGTATACTGCACTGTCCAAAGCTCTTAGTCCATGCTTCTGGCACAGTCACTGGCTGACCCTGAGGTTGTCATGTCAACCTCGGGTTGCCATGACGACCATCGGGCACTCGCAATGACGTCACGGTGGTGCCGATCGGAAGGAAGAGGGAGCTCCCTCCCTCTCCCAAACTCCTAAATTTTGCTATCAGTATTAATCTAGGCATCTTGGAGGGTGAACAGCCAGGGGCAGTGTGAGCACCGCTCCTGGCATTGATAGCCGGGTCTCTGCTATTCCATAAGCCGACCTCCCAGCGGCGATTGCGAGGGTATAGCTCCTGTGCTGGCATGATCGCCAAGACGTACCTATACGTTAAAGGTAGTGAAGGGGTTAAAGAAGAATTAAAGCACAGTAACTCGTCTATTAATAGGAGGACGGCAGGTTCTCTCCTCTTGGGCTATGTGCACACGTTGCGGTTTTTACCGCGGATCCGCAGCGTTTTTGCAGCTGCGGGTCCGCAGCAGTTTCCATTGCGTTTACAGTAAACATGTAAACCAATGGGAAACCGCAAACCGCTGTGCACATGCTGCGGGAAAACCGCGCAGAAACACAGCGGTTTACAACCCGCAGCATGTCACTTCTTTGTGCAGAATCGCTGCGATTCTGCACACATAGAAATGCATTGATCCGCTTACTTCCCGCATGGGGCTGTGCCCACGATGTAGGAAGTAAGCGGATAATGTGCGGTTGCTACCTGGGGTGGAGGAGAGGAAACTCTCCTCCAGGCCCTGGGAACCATATTTGTGGTAAAAAAAAAAGAATTAAAATAAAAAATAATTCTATACTCACCTCTCAGCGCTGCACACGGCCGTCCGGTCTCAGGGTTGCTGTGCGAGCAGGACCTGCGGTGACGTCGTGGTCACATGACCGTGACGTCACGAAGGTCCTTCTCGCACAGCATATGCAGCATCAATAGTAAAACCAAAACCCGCAGCGGAAACCGCAAGACAAAACGTGAAAAATCTGCAGGGATCCGAACATACGTGTGCACATGGCCTTAGAGTGATCCCAGAGGATCCTGTCCAGGAGGGAGGCCGTGTCCTCATGGTGACCTCATGAGCTCCCAAAAAACAATCACTGGTAAATGGTAACCGTCCTTCCCCCAATCTCCATAATAGTGAATTAGGAGAAAGGAAACCGCTGGATAGAAATGTGGAGCTTTCTCCAGCTCCTCTGTGGTTCCATCCCTGGTGGAGAGGGAACTTGGAGAAGTTGTTTCTTAGTGCGGCTCCTCCATCTGACTGACGAGGGTCTTCTCTGTCCCTCTCCTCAGGGTCCTCATTCTCTGAGGGCAGAGCAGAGAGCATTAGGCTTTGGCCTCACTGATTATCACTTCATACTTGATCCCACAATGTGCTGGGACCGCGGTACCGGTGGTGAGGACCACAACAATGTAATTTAGTCCCTGATACATAAACCTAGAATTACCGGTTCTGAGAGACGTGTCTCATATATAGACAGATACACGGCAGGTCATGTATTCAGTCTGTGTGTCTCCACAGATGGACCCAGGAGGAGAAATCCACCACAGAGATGTCCCCGTCCTCTGTATCCCCAGGACTGTCCGGAGGAGAAACACAACATCCCGGAGGATCATCAGGTAGATGACACTGAAGCCCCCACAACATCTGACCATGAAGTGATGGGACCTGAGCTCATCTTACATTTTACTTTTTAGGGTGAAGATCTGATTGACATTAAGGTTGAGGTTATACAAGGAGCACAAGAGGCGATCACAATATGGGCCGGTCAGCAAGGTGAGGAGGGGAGACCGTCATGTCTGTTCTGTGGTCACCTACCCCCATCATCTCATAATCACATGACACTATCTATTCCATCACTGTGTGTCTCCTACAGATGGAGTTGTGGAAATAAATCCACCAGAGAGATTTCCCCGTCCTCTGTATTCCCAGGACTGTCCGGAGGAGAATCACAACATCCCGGAGGATCATCAGGTAGACAGCGCTGAGCCCTGTATCGGATCTGTATATGGGGGGACATTTCTGATCGAGGTCATAGATGTCACAGATTTTAGTGGTTTCTTGTATTGTGCTGATTGTTACATCTGATATATCAGGAGGAAGATCCGACTAAGAATAAAGTGAAGGATGAGACAGAAGAGGAAGCGATGACGAGGGGGGATCAGCCATGTGTGAGTGACGGGAAGGAGGAGATTCTGGGAGATGTTTCCACAGGTGTGTAATATTAACTGGCGTATGATGATGATGATGATGATGACCGTTCTGTAATAATGACCGCAGTGTGCGATATCGTGTGGAGTCTCCGGTGCAGTGAAGCTTTATCTGCTGTCCTCATCTCAGCAGAAGCGTCCGGTGATGGCGCGGCTGCTCCTGTAGAGTCCGGCGGTGCACCGATGAATAACAGGGCCGCCTTCACACCTCTTCTTAATGATTTAGGAAGCACAGATTTAGTTTTCCTTTACCTTTGAGAATATTTCTTCCACCCCTTCCATCCGTATTTTACTTCCACAAGTCCCGTGCTGCCATATAAATGACTGAGCTTGTGTTACAGGTTGTGAATCTCCCCATCCTATGGATCTTGGTGATGTAGCTGTCTCTGCCTGGTGCTGACGAGTGACAACTTGTCACATGTAGAGTCGTCCTACCTGTCCCCTCTGTTTGTCTCCCACTGCCTCCTACACTGAGGCCAACGTTCTGGTCCCTCTACATCCAAGTTGGCCGCCCGGTGACATGAAGAGCCCTGTGGTAAGTCAGGAAGTGCCGTGCTATGGAGGTGTGGATGTCATTTCTCGGCCACTATGGAGGCCATCTTGGATGTAGGAGAACCAGAACAGGTAGGTGACAGTACATGACAAATGTTTAGTCCCTCCTGTGTGCCAGGGTGGAGAAGTGCTTCATCATAAAAGGGATTACGAGCTTGTATCTACAAACAGATGTGATATATCCGGCCCTGTAGCCCCCCAGCGTATAATATCCGGCCCCGTAGCCCCCCAGCGTATAATATCCGGCCCCGTAGCCCCCCAGCGTATGATATCCGGCCCCGTAGCCCCCCCAGCGTATAATATCCAGCCCTGTAGCCCCCCAGTGTATAATATCCGGCCCCGTAGCCCCCCAGCGTATAATATCCGGCTCTGTAGCCCCCCAGCGTATAATATCCGGCCCCGTAGCCCCCCAGCGTATAATATCCGGCCCCGTAGCCCCCCAGCGTATAATATCCAGCCCCGTAGCCCCCCCAGCGTATAATATCCAGCCCTGTAGCCCCCCAGTGTATAATATCCGGCCCCGTAGCCCCCCAGCGTATAATATCCGGCCCCGTAGCCCCCCAGCGTATAATATCCGGCCCTGTAGCCCCCCAGCGTATAATATCCGGCCCCGTAGCCCCCCAGCGTATAATATCCGGCCCTGTTGCTCCCCCAGCGTATAATATCCAGCCCTGTAGCCCCCCAGTGTATAATATCCGGCCCCGTAGCCCCCCAGCGTATAATATCCGGCCCCGTAGCCCCCCAGCGTATAATATCCGGCCCTGTAGCCCCCCAGCGTATAATATCCGGCCCCGTAGCCCCCCAGCGTATAATATCCGGCCCCGTAGCCCCCCAGCGTATAATATCCGGCCCTGTAGCCCCCCAGCGTATAATATCCGGCCCCGTAGCCCCCCAGCGTATAATATCCGGCCCTGTTGCCCCCACCCCAGTATATAACATGCGGTTCCTCCCCACATATGGGTTCACACAGGAACTGTTGGGTAAACAGAGCCCGGAGGGGCGTAATTAGGGGGTGATATGTGTAAAATAGGACAGATTTAAAAATGCGTTATACTGGCAAAATAAAAAAAATAAAACATTGTGATTTCTTTCTCGCTTCATTGGGGACACAGGTGACCATGGGTGTATGCTGCTGACACTACGCAGATAAAGAAGTAGCTCCTCCCCGGCAGTGTACCCCCTCCGACAGGCACCTCCGTTTTTGCTCAGTGTCTGTAGGAGGCGGACCTGGATCTAACCCCAGATCCGCATTTCTTTTACAGGGATTTGTTTTGTTTCTTAACCTTTTCCCTTTCTTTTTCAGATTTTTCCTTCAGGGTAACAGGGTGCAGTCTTCTCACCGACCGAGAGCGCAGTGTGGTATCACCCACATCGCACCCTCTCGGACCCGCTGGGCAGGACCTTGTCCCCTGTCACCCATTCGGGGGTTCAGGGTGACCTTCTTCCTCGGTGGCCGGTCCTGCCCGTTTCCCCTCCTCATCCCTCTCCTCGGAGTCACTTCCAGTGACCCTCTCCCCCTGGCCGGAGAGATCGTGGCGTGGGAAGGAGGACTTCTTCCAGGACCCTCTAGTCTACAAGGGATCCTGATGGTTCCTCCTCTCCAGGTAAGGGATCTTCAATCAACAAAGCCCCCCCTTCCTTCCCTCACCCTGCCCGGCAGCAATCTCCATATAACTTACCAGGCTTCCCCTGTGATAGGAGACGGTCGCTTTCTTTCAGGCGCTGGGACGCGCTAAACCGCGGGGAAAGGCTTCACATTAACGCTGGCATTCTTTCCCTCCTTTTTATTTAAACTTGCTGGAGCGTGCCCGCCATTTTTTTCTGTCTGTCCCGGCTTTTTCTTCTTTTTTTGGCGCTTGAGCGCCCTCTGGTGGCGGCTGGCATTATTGTGGCCAGTTTTTCCTATCCCGGCTTTTCTTCACTTTCTTTTTGGCGCTTGAGCGCCCTCTGGTGGCGGCCGACGTTATTGCGGCCGGGAATCTTTCAGCTCTGTTGGAGGTTTTCTTATGCTTCCCCCCTTCAGCGCCGGTACGCGCCCACAGCGTCGCGCTGTCTCAGCGCTCTTTCTGTGACTTCCTGCTCCCTGTCAGCGTCTGCTCACCTCATGGGACAGAGCAATTTCGGGGGAACACAGGCATCTGCGGCTACCGCTGTCGCTGTTTTTTTCTGCAGGGCTCAGTGCTACTGCTCTCTCGGGCTCAACTCGGCAGTACTTCTTCACTCCAGGACAAGGTAATATCCACCTATGTCCGACCCCACTCCGGCTCTTGCCACTACGGCCATCCATTACGCCTGCGCTCACTGTAAGAAAAACTGGGCCTCAGGTCAGCCGTCACCTTTCTGCCCGTCCTGCGTTCCTCTCACTATGTCAGTCCCTCAGGAAGCTCCTAGGTCTCGGGATGACTGCACCCCCCCTCCCCCGGAGTGGGCTGTTGCAATGTCTCAATCAGTGTCCGACCTGACTAAGGTTTCTCAGTCCCTGGTCCAGGCACTTGAACGTATCCCGCTTCTCTCTTATGCCACCAGTGCCACGAACGCCTCACACGGCAATTCGCTTGCACCTGTCCTAGACCCTCACAGTGGCAGACTGGACAAGAGAGACATAAAAAGGACCTTATCTAGATACTCTTCCAGTTCCCTGGATGGGATTCCCCTATCTGCCCGTTCCCCCTCCTCGCAGGCGGACGTCGGGTCTGACTTTTCCTCTGTCGGAATCTGACTCGGATGCAGATCAGACTTCCGGTACACAGGAGATGGTTGATAGCCTTATTTCAGCTATCATTCAGACGCTTGAACTTAAAAAGGATGACGCAAGCTCTCAGGACGCCTCCGTTGCGTTTAAAGGGATTAAACGTTCCTCTAGGTTTTTTCCTAATCACGGGGAGTTTGACAACACTACCTCTACACAATGGAAAAACCCTGGCAAGCGTTTCCCTGACAGGAAACGGCTAGACGTGTTATACCCTTTTTCACTCCAACCTTGTCTCCAAATGGTCCGAGTCTCCTAAGGTCGACCCGCCCGTCTCCAGGCTATCCTCGCAGACAGTTCTGTCTATCCCGGACGCGGCTTCCCTTAAGGACCCCACAGACAGGCAAATCGAGGCATTAGCAAAATCGGCATTTGAGGCTTCCGGAGCCTCCCTCTGCCCTAGTTTCGCCTCGTCCTGGGTAGCCAAGGCTGTGTCAGCCTGGGCCAAGACCCTGCGCAGAGGCATTTTGGCCTCTGCTCCTGCTAAGGAACTGTCTGATTTAGCGGATCAGATTTCTCTTGCGGGTAAATTCCTCATGAATGCCTCCCTTGATGCAGCGGCCTGCTCCACCAGGGGTAACAGCAACATTGTGGCCATTCGCCGGATTCTCTGGCTAAAGGCGTGGAACGCTGACCCCGCTTCTAAGAAATCTCTCACTAGTTTGCCCTTCCAGGGTTCTAGACTCTTCGGCACGCAGCTGGATCAAATGATCTCGGACGCTACGGGTGGTAAGAGTACCTCCTTACCCCAGTCCAAGCCAAAACGTCCCTTCAACAGGAGGGGCCCCCAGTCCTTTCGTCCCTTTCGGTCCTTCGCCTTATCTGGAAACACCAACCAGGACCGTTCTTCCTCACAAGGAGACCGAAGAAAACCTTCTTTCAGGCCTCTGCAGCGCTGGAGTGCTAAGAGCCACCCCGCAAGACCATCTGGATCTCGGGGTCACAGGTTCTCTAATAAATGATGGGTCGCCCCCACCTGGAAATCCTTCCAGGGTGGGAGGCCGCCTGCTTCTGTTCTCAGAGGTTTGGCTATCGGTTGTCGACGACGCCTGGGTCAGGGAGATTGTCACGTCAGGCTACAAGATAGAATTTTCTTCGCCCCAGGAAGACGTTTCCTGCTCTCTCATCCTACCAATCAGCCCTCCCACCCCTCCCACCTCTCAGGACTTCTCCAGGCCGTCGATTCTCTCCTCGCCTCAGGAGTCGTAGTTCCGGTGCCTCATCGCGAGCGGTTTTTGGGTTTTTACTCAAACCTGTTCGTGGTTCCAAAAAAGGACAGCTCTCTCCGTCCAATTTTGGATCTCAAGCAGCTTAACCGCCATCTCCGGATTCGGCGTTTCAGGATGGAATCTCTACGCTCGGTAATCGCGTCCATGGAGCCGGGAGAGTTTCTGTGTTCCGTGGATATCCGAGATGCGTACCTTCACGTCCCTATTTGCGTATGTCATCAGAGAGTCCTCCGGTTCGCGATCCAAGGCCATCACTATCAGTTCACGGCCCTCCCTTTCGGTCTGGCGTCTGGGCCCAGGGTCTTTACGAAGGTCATGGCAGCTGTCATGGCCATCCTACGTTCAAAAGGGATTCTGGTAATCCCATACCTCGACGACCTCTTGATCAAGGGCCCTTCCCGTCAGGATTGCAGCCAGAGCCTCCAGCTTACTCTGGACACGCTTCTTCGCCTAGGCTGGATAATCAACTACCAGAAGTCTTCCCTGATTCCAGCTCAGCGGCTGGAGTTCCTAGGTATGGAATTCGATACCTCTCAGGTTCAGGTCTTCCTCCCCAAGGAGAAGTTACTTTCTCTTCGTCGGGGGATCAGAGCTCTAAGGAGCCCGGATCCTCCGTCTCTCCGCCTCGCCATGAGGGTTCTGGGAAAGATGGTCGCCTCCATCGAGGCCGTCCCCTATGCCCAGTTCCACTCTCGTCCCCTCCAGCTGGCCCTTCTGTCGGCCTGGGACAGGAATCCACTTTCCCTGGATCACCCGTTTCGCCTCTCTCTGAGTGAAACAGTCTCTCTCTTGGTGGACGCTATCCACCTCCATGCTGCGCGGGAGGTCTTTTCTCCCTCTTCACTGGCAGGTGATCACCACCGACGCCAGTCTCCAAGGTTGGGGAGCAGTTTTTCTCCACCTCACGGCCCAGGGCCGCTGGACTGCTCAGGAGGTGCGCCTCCCTATCAACCTCTTGGAAATCAGAGTTATCTTCCTAGCCCTCATCCGCTGGGAGTCTCTCCTTTCTTGGAAACCGGTCCGCATTCAGTCGGACAACGCCACGGCCGTGGCTTACATAAACCATCAGGGAGGGACTCGCAAAAATTCTGTGCTGGGCGGAGGGTCACGTTCCCTCTGTCAGCCGTCCACATCCCAGGGATGGACAATTGGGAAGCCGACTTTCTAAGTCTCCAGGGCATCGTGGCGGGCGAATGGTCTCTTCTCCCCGCAATCTTCAGGCAGATTTGCCAGCGGTGGGGCGTCCCAGACGTCAACTTGATGGCCTCCCGGGCAAATCACAAGGTTCCCCAGTACGTCTCCAGATCTCGGGATCCGAAGGCCGTCGGATGCGACGCTCTCGTGATCCCGTGGACTCAGTTCTAGATGCCCTATCTGTTCCCACCCCTCCCCTTGATCCCAAGGGTCGTAAAAAATATCAAGACAGAAGGGGTCCCCGTACTCTTAGTAGCTCCAGATTGGCCTCGCAGGGCCTGGTATGCGGAACTGGTGAACATTCTATCGGACGTTCCGTGGAGGTTTCCGGATCGTCCGGACCTTCTTTCGCAGGGGCCCCTCTTCCACCTGAATTCTCGGTCTCTGAATTTAAGGGTATGGCCGTTGAGGCTGCGGTTTTGAAGAACGCGGGTTTTTTCTCAAAGCGTCATCCAGACTATGATAAGGGCGAGAAAACCGGCTTCCTCGCGTATTTACCACAGGTGTTGGAAGGCTTTTTTCCGGTGGTGTCAGGACAACAATTTGTTTCCTATGGCCTCATCCCTTCTCAGTTTCCTTCAAGCGGGTCTGGATTCGGGTCTTTCCTTTAGCACCTTGAAGGGCCAGATTTCCGCTCTGTCCATTCTTTTTCAAAGAGACCTGGCCTCCCTGCCTCAGGTGAGGACCTACGTCCTCCTGTCGAGCCTTGGGATCTCAACCTCATATTGGACGCCCTCCAGCGTGCCCCCTTTGAACGGATTCAGGACATTTCCTTCTCGCTTCTATCCTGGAAGGTAGCCTTTTTGGTCACCATCACCTCCATTAGAAGAGTGTCGGAGCTGGCGGCATTGTCCTGTCGTTCTCCCTTTCTAGTCCTGCATCAGGACAAAGTGGTTCTTTGTCCGGTTCCTTCCTTCCTACCAAAGGTAGTTTCGGCTTTTCACATAAATGAGGACATTGTCCTCCCTTCCTTGTGCCCTTCCCCGGTTCATCCCTTGGAGAAATCCCTTCATAAGTTGGATGTGGTCAGGGCTATCCGGATTTATCTTTCCAGAACTGTCTCTTTTCGTCAGGCCGATCCTCTGTTCATCGTCTCGGAAGGGCGTCGAAAGGGGCTCCCTGCCTCCAAGTCCACAATTGCTCGTTGGATCCGTTCGGCGGTTCTGGAGGCATACCGTGTCCAAGACAAACTGCCCCCTTCGGGGGTGAAATCTCCCTCTACCCGGTATGTGGGAGCTTCCTGGGCAGTTCGTCCCCAAGCTTCGGTCTCCCAGGTTTGCAAGGCCGCAACGTGTTCATCCATTCACACCTTTGTCAAATTCTACAAGGTGCATACTCAGGCTTCTGCTGATGCGAGCCTGGGTAGGAGGATACTGCAGGCGGCGGTTTCTGACCGGCCGACCTAGCTCCTCTTTTTCTGCAGAATACCCGCCCTAGGGACTGCTTTTGGACGTCCCATGGTTACCTGTGTCCCCCAATGAAGCGAGAAAGAAAGAGGGATTTTTGGTTCTTACCGTAAAATCTCTTTCTTGGAGCATTCATTGTGGGACACAGCACCCTCCCTTGAAGTTGTACCGTGTTGGCTAACGTGCCATTGTTGTGGGTTGGTACATAGATTGAGTTATGTTACCTGTTCCTACTACTGCTTTTGCACCAACTGAGTTGCCTGGTGCCTGTCGGAGGGTGTACACTGCCGGGGAGGAGTTACTTCTTTATTTGCATAGTGTCAGCCTCCTAGTGACAGCAGCATACACCCATGGTTACCTGTGTCCCCCAATGAAGGCTCCAAGAAAGAGATTTTACGGTAAGAACCAAAAATCCCTCTTTTGGGAACATCCCTTTAAATGTATATTAGGTCCATGAAAAAAACCTACTCATCTGCTCAGTCCAAGCGAGTTACATTGGTCCGTGTGCCGTCTGTGTACAATCCTTTTGGGTTTTTTTACTCAGCAACTATTAACCCTTTAGACGACCATTTACAGTTTCCTGCTCCAGAACGGTAATTGCTGCTGAATACAACTGTGAATAAATCCAAAGAAAAAAATAAAGAAAAAGATGCAAAAAATACAAACTTAACCCCTCAGTGCCTGAGCTAGTTTCTCTATCGCTTCATTGGAGGACCCCGGAAACCATGGGGGTCTGCTGCTGACACTAGGCAATAAAATGATATCTCCTCCTCAGTAGTACACAGCAGCTGACCGGAGCCAGACTGACCCGTTTAGCTTAGTTTCAGAAGGACGCGGACACTGGTTTTTCAGTAGACCCATATTTACCCCAGTTTTTGGCATGTTTCACTGATTTTTTACGTTTTTTTTTTTCTTTTTCTGAAGGTTTTTTCTTAACCTTTTGTAGGGAAATAGTGTGAATATCCCCTCTGTTATCCCACGTAGAGACAAAGTGTATGGCGTGGACTGTCAATCCAGCAGGACCCTAACCTTTAACACACGAGATGTGTTCATGTGATCCGGAAAATGGTCCTAGCCCCCCACCACTGCCAGCTCGCTTACCAGAGCCAGACGGCATCGGGTGGTACAGTGGCTACAGAGGCTGACATGTCAGCTGCGACCTTTCCATGATAAGACATCTGAGGAATCAGCTAAAGGGATGAAGAGGGGATTTTTCTCCCGCAGGTCCACTCTCTCCAGTGTGTGTGTGTCGTTATCCATCGGGAAAACTGTGAGACCCAGGAAACCACTGGTTTCTGAAATTAGAGGAGGAGAGTGGATTAATACCGATATTGTGTGGGATTTTTGTATGGTGAATTATGTTCAGTTATGCACCCATTTTTTTTTTGGGGGGGGGGGACAAGGTATCACATTGGGCATTAGGCTTTAGAATTAAGGAAACAGAAAGGAGCTAATTATCTAATAGTACCTTGTCATGTGATATCTGACTGTGCACCCATTTGATTGGTGTTCCATTAGTGTATTCCAGACCATATAAATATTACAGGCACTGTGTTATAGCGATATGGATTCTTTGTCTAAATTGTAGCCCCAAAGATGACTATTAATTGTGATTGCATGCTCTGGCCGTATCATCTTTGTTGGGGTATTAATGTGACTACACCTCTTGTCTGCATCCCTCATGGAACATACAGCAATACCTACGAGATCTTTATATCTTGGCTACTCCCTTTAATTGTTTTTGTGTGTTTTTTTGTCTATATTATAGTGTGTAGGATGTTCAGGGTGCATTAGGGTCCGTAGCGCTGCCGACATTCAGCGGGGGTGCCATCACGTCTCCAACTAGGGTGCCATCCTCCGCTGGCAGGTAGGGTGAACTTTAGGGCTCATCTAGTGAGACATTAGTCCTAGATTTTTTTTTCCCCCTATTGACCCTCCATTTTTTTCACCTTTTTAAGATAATCAAGTATTTTTGACCCTTTTAAATACATTAATGAAGGTTAATTTTTAGAGGTCGATTTGTGCCAGTGTCACCATTTTATAAATGTTATTCACTTTACCTATTGTGATAATGTTATGGCATGTAGTTGTCTTGCTTATTACCTGTACTTTCACTGACATGGGTCTTTATTTTGAGCTCCATCAAATTTCAAAATCCCTTTTGTGAATTTTTTCTTTCATCTTTATAGGAAATCCTTGTGATAATAGCAGTTTGTCACTAAATTGTAAAAAAGAAGATATCAGGAAGCACTCTTATGGAGAAAACCTCATTACCCTTCATGGACCTCCTGGACTTCACAGTACTTCACTTTCTTGTAATCCTGCTAATCATGAGGAACCCTCTCCTGAGCAATCTCGTATTGTTACCACAATTCCAGGTGACAAAGTGGATACAAGATTTCAGTGTCACAAGGAATTAACTGAAAGCTCAGATTATCTAACTCAAACCAACCATGAAGGAGAGAAGCCATACTCCTGCTCAGAATGTGGGAAATGCTTTCCAAATAAATCAAAATGTGTTCTACATGAGAGAATTCACACAGGAGAAAAGCCATTTTCATGTTCAGAATATGGGAAGTCCTTCGCATATAAAAGGAATCTTATTAAACATCAGAGAATTCACACAGGAGAAAAGCAATTTTCATGTTCAGAATGTGGGAAATCCTTCACAGTGAAAGCGAGTCTTATTAATCATCAGAGAATTCACACAGGAGAAAAGCCATTTTCATGTTCAGAATGTGGGAAATCCTTCACAGTGAAAGCGAGTCTTATTAATCATCAGATAATTCACACAGGAGAAAGGCCATTTTCATGTTCAGAATGCGGGAAATCCTTCAAACATAAGAGTAGTCTTATTATACATCAGAGAACTCACACAGGAGAGAAGCCATTTTCATGTTCAGAATGTGGGAACTCCTTCACATATAAATGGAAGCTTATTAGACATCAGAGAATTCACACAGGAGAAAAGCCATTTTCATGTTCAGAATGTGGGAAGTCCTTCACAGATAAAGCGAGTCTTATTAAACATCAGAAAATTCACACAGGAGAAAAGCCATATTCATGTTCAGAATGTGGGAACTCCTTCACATATAAAGGGAAGCTTATTAGACATCAGAGAATTCACACAGGAGAAAAGCCATTTTCATGTTCAGAATGTGGGAAGTCCTTCACAGATAAAGCGAGTCTTATTAAACATCAGAAAATTCACACAGGAGAAAAGCCATATTCATGTTCAGAATGTGGGAACTCCTTCACATATAAAGGGAAGCTTATTAGACATCAGAGAATTCACACAGGAGAAAAGCCATTTTCATGTTCAAAATGTGAGAAATCCTTCACAGATAAAGAGAGTCTTATTAAACATCAGAAAATTCACACAGGAGAAAAGCCATTTTCATGTTCAGAATGTGAGAAATCCTTCACACATAAAGCGAGTCTTATTAGTCATCAGAGAATTCACACAGGAGAAAAGCCATTTTCATGTTCAGAATGTGGGAAATCCTTCACAGATAAAGCGAATCTTACTAATCATCAGAGAATTCACACAGGAGAAAAGCCATTTTCATGTTCAGAATGTGAGAAATCCTTCACAGATAAAACGAGTCTTATTAAACATCAGAGAATTCACACAGGAGAAAGGCCATTTTCATGTTCAGAATGTGAGAAATCCTTCACACATAAAGCGACTCTTATTAAACATCGGAGAATTCACACAGGAGAAAAGCCGTTTTCATGTTCAAAATGTGAGAAATCCTTCACAGATAAAGCGCATCTTATTAGACATCAGAGAATTCACACAGGAGAAAAGCCATTTTCATGTTCAAAATGTGAGAAATCCTTCACAGATAAAGGGAGTCTTATTAAACATCAGAGAATTCACACAGGAGAAAAGCCATTTCAATGTTCGGAATGTGGGAAGTCCTTCGCGGTTAAAGGGCATCTTACTAGACATCAGAGAATTCATACAGGAGAGAAGTCAGATTCATGTTCATAATGTGGGAAATGTTTTATCCAAAAAGCAAATCTTGTAACACATCTAAGAATTCACACAGGGAAGAAACCGTTTTCATGTTTACAATGTGAATAATGCTTTACAGAGAAATCACAACTTGTTAAACATAGGAGAACTCACACAGGAGAGAAGCTGTATTCATGTCCAGAATTTGGTAAATCTTTTATACATAAATCACCTCTTCTCTGAAGAGAAGTCACACAGGAGATAAGCTATATTCATGTTCAATGTGTGGGAAATCTTCAGTAAATCAAATCTTGTTAGACATGAGTGAAATCGTACAGAGAAAAGCTGTATTCATATTCAGAATGTGGGAAATCTTTTTGTCATTTTCTCATCTTTACTATGGACTAGGGAGGCTGTGAGTGATGACTCAACCTCGCAATGGGATCTGATGTATGCTGGACTGTCAGTGTTGTGAGTGACAGTCCATTCATCCAATCTGATCCTGGGGCATTCTGGGCTCACAGCATTTTGATCAACAGCCCTGCTGCTCAATCTGGGCTTGCTTCAGGCATTTCCCCAGGTGCCTCTCATCTTTGGTAATTTTCTAGTTATTTAGTTGGCTAGCTGTGAGCAGATCGGTGTCAGCTGTAGCTGAGCTTAGTTTGGTATGTGCTTAGCTCTGTCTGATTGTGTCTTTCTCTGATTTTGTTGCCGGATGTAGGCTTTGTTGTGACTATTCATGTGGATTATTCCTTCTGCTCTTGACGCTTTCTGACTGCAGGTACCTGACCCTGTACTTGGCCTCTGTCTGTTTTTCTTACTCCCTAGTCTTGACGTACCCTCCTGGTATTTGACCCTGGACTGTTTCCTGACCACGACTTTGTCCTGCTGCTCTTTATCTTGTGCCCTCCTGGCATCTGACCTCAGACCTCCTGTCTACCCTTTCTCTAGGCGTGTCAGTGAGTAGTGACTCAGCGTCACACGTTTATACATAAATCAAATCTTAATATATAATGACGATGGAAGAAAATCTCGGGTTAAGAAGTGTACAATTCGAGGTAGATGAGAAAAAATATATATTATTCATATTAAAACCAAAAAATATATAAAATGAGGTGCCTCATGCCAAAGAGAGATGCAGGACAGTACATTGCATAGGCAACAATTATAACAAACCAAAGCAGAAGAGAAAAGAGGCAGCACTCACCGATCTTCCGAGACAGGTAAATTTATTACAATAAAACCTTCACGGCCGGGGGTGCTGAGATTCTGAGTGCGGCAAGCCTGACGACAGCCGTTTTGCAGACTGACCCGTAGAAGCACCCGTCAGGCGCGAAACGGCCGTCGTCAGGCTTGCCGCACTCAGAATCTCAGCATCCCCGGCCGTGAAGGTTTTATTGTGAGTAATAAATTTACCTGTCTCGGAAGATCGGTGAGTGCTGCCTCTTTTCTCTTCTGCTTTGGATTGTTCCATTTGTTTATTCGGCTACAGCACCCGGAATCTAAAGACTAGACCTCCACTGCAGGTGAGCAGTGTCAGCTAATTTATAGAGGCGTTGGTGCTGTCTAAACTGTTTTTGTTTTACTTCAACAATTTATAACAAAACCTACACAATTTTAATATCCATATGTCACGAATCACAGGGGGGATATTTTTATCATCCCCACCGCTGACACCAATATGTCCTGAACCGGGGTAGTTTGGTTGGCCCCAGTTCTTTTATCAAGGGGATTTATCTATATTCCAGTTCCAGTTTGGAACTTGCAGCTCTCTGGCGCCCCTCTTACCCTCAGGTCAGACAGGGTACTGCACCTACGATAATTTGTTTCCAGAAAGGTTGTCTTACTACACTGGCTAATGGGCACACTGCAGCGAGGGCGATATAACTGCTCCCACTCAGGAGGGAACAATAATTATCAACGCTGTCCGTCGCTACCAGTTTTCCCAACGGCTCAGGACACTTTCTGCTGCCACCAGCTCCTATTCCTGAATTGGTAATGGGTCCGGAGCCAACCCAAATTAGTAGCGTAATTTACTTCAGAGGACGTGACAGTACGTTATAGAGCAAGGAGAAACGAAGCTAGTAATTT
Source organism: Ranitomeya variabilis (assembly GCF_051348905.1). Lineage (NCBI taxonomy): Eukaryota > Metazoa > Chordata > Amphibia > Anura > Dendrobatidae > Ranitomeya > Ranitomeya variabilis. Next base: position 1,921,048 of record NC_135232.1, on the reverse strand, counting down.
TATATATTTTACTCCAAAAGGTAGGCAGTGTTTACAAACGTATAAAAAGATATTATAAAAGGAGACAAGTATCGTATGTACAGAACGATTACAAATAAAAAGGGATTAAAGTTGAAAAAAAACACAGTTCTCTCATATCATTTCAGATCATGGCTGACCATGCGGCTGGGGGGAGGAACAACATCAAAATGCATCAGAGCAGCTTGCAGAGCTGCTGTTAGCTCTTTTTCTGGGCAAAGACTAGTGAAAAATGAGCTCCCTTTCACTTATACCCCCTAGTCGTGACATCTCTGAGTTGGCGGAGCTATGGACTCCACTCCCCTTTCCAGAGAGACTCAGAACTTCGTCCTAGTGTGCTCTGGGAACCTCGTAGAGTGACGACGAACGTATTGCATGTCTTCTCACGAGGTTAGCTTCAATTTAAGTCTACACCTGGGGTAGCTGGGTGACCCGCATAACCCCTTCATGACCCTGGGTATTTTTGTTTTTCACTCCCCTCTTTCCCAGACCCATAACTTTTTTTTATTTTTCCGTCAATATGGCCATGTGAGGGCTTATTTTTTTGCAGGGACAAGTTGTACTTTTGAACGACATAATTGGTTTTAGCATGTCATGTACTAGAAAACGGGAAAAAAATTCCAAGTGCGGTGAAATTGCAAAGAAAGTGCAATCCCACACTGGTTTTGTGTTTGGCTTTTTGGCTAGGTTCACTAAATGCTAAAACTGAGCTGCCATTATGATTCTCCAGGTCATTACGAGTTCATTGACACCAAACATGTCTAGGTTCTCTTTTATCTAAGTGGTGAAAAAAAAATTCCAAAATTTTTCGTGATCTGGGGTCGGTTGACGGCTTATTTTTTGCGTGCCAAGCTGACGTTTTTAATGATACCATTGAGTGCAGATACTTTCATTTCATCGCTGTCACGATTCACACTGTGACGGTCAAGATCCCTTAGCCGCTGCCCACAATATGTCACGGATTGGGGTGACTTTAGACCAACAGACGGCTATCACATGTGCAGGGGGCTTATCCTAGTTATCCCTCCACTGCCACAATGTGATAAAAAAAACACAAGTTTAATGACCTCTTAGGTTACAGCAGGGGCTTATCTTAGGTATCCCACTGCTCGTCAATATACCATGAACTGCAGGGATTTGTGTATCCCACTGTAAGTTCCACTTAAACCTTGCAGCTCTCTGGCGCTCCCCTTACCGTCAGGTCAGATTAGGTACTGCACCTAGGGTAATTAGTCACCAGAAAGGCTGCCTGCTATGTACTGGCTATTGGGCACGCTGCAGCGAGGCGATAACTACTCCCGCTCAGGCAGGAACAATAATTGTCAAGTCGCAGTCGCTGAAACAACACCCAAAAGCCTGCACACGGTCGCTGCCACCAGCTCCGATTTCCCTTCAAGAGATTTAGGGTACGTTTTTAGAGCGGGGAGAAAGAACTGGCATGGAATAATATACCTCACAAAATGTAGACAGTGCTTTATCAAAATAGTTTACAAAGATGTTACAAATGAGACAATTGCAAATATGTACAAGGTAATTATAAAAAGAAAAGGATTAAATTAAGAAAAGATAACTCACATTTCTCAGATCATTGCATTGCAGGCAACCATACGTCCCAGCTCATTGGACGTGCTGCGGGCACTTCAGGAAAAGACAAGAAGCTCAAAATCTGATCTCTTGGACACCTGCCAGCACTTAAAACCTACAGTCTGTGACCTCACAGAAAGGGCTGGCTTTTCCAACCCCTCCTACTTCTTCTGCTAACTGATTTTTCCCTAACCTATATCTAATTTCTATAACTCCGCGACACAACATGTCATAGTTGTGACAAACCCGGCATTCATCTCGGATTAACGTGAGCATTCTTATGAGATCAAATATGTCCTATTATTTACAGAGCAATCCCTACTTCTTCACCCGATGGAGTTAGACGTCTGTGTTTAGAGTGATGGGTAGATGCTTCGATGGAGATCAAGGATATGTATTTATCATTCTCCTATCTTACATCGTCTGCCTAATATCTTACAAAAATGGAACAAAGGACTTGCATATTCTGGAAGTTTCTAATCTAGTTATAGCTGGACAAGAGCTTACACGGCAGGAAATGCCGGTCGTAAATACCTTTCGTCAATAAAACTCTCTTCCCCCATGTACATTGACAAGGCAGCTCTTGGCTGAGTGAAAGGGAAGGGGGGTTTTTATAGCCCACAGCTTGCTAGCAACAGAACTAAACTTATATGATATTTCATACCATATCGTGACAATCGCCTGTTGCATTTTAACGTAATTCTGGCGTTTTTAATTTTTTTTCTCGCTATGTTGTTTAGTGATCAGGTTGATCCTTTTTTTAATTGATAGATTGGGCAATTCTGAACGCTGTGATACCAAATATGTGTATATTTGTTTTTTTTTTAATTGTTTTATTTTGAATGGGCCGAAAGGGGGTGATTTAAACTTTTTTATTTTTTTTCTTATTTTTTTAAAACATTTTTTTTTTTTTCATTTTTGCCATGCTTCAATAGTCTCCATGGTAAGCTAGAAGCTGGCATAGCCTGATCGGCTCTGCTACATAGGAGCGAAGCTCAGATTGCTCCTATGTAGTAGAATTGCTGCATTGCTATGAGCGCCGACCACAGGGTGGCTCTCACAGCAATCCGGCATCAACAACCATAGAGGTCTTCAATAGACCTCTGGTTGTCATGCCGACGCATCGCTGACCCCCGATCACGTGACTGGGGTCGGCGATGAGCACATTTCCGGCTGATGGCCGGAAGCGCTAGTTACATGCCGCTGTCAGCGTTTGACAGCGGCATTTAACTAGCTAATGGCGGCGGATGAATCGCGATTCCACCCACCGCTATTGCGGGCACATGTCAGCTTTTCAAAATAGCTGACATGTCCAGGCTTTGATGCGGACTCACCGCTGGAGCTCGCATCAAAGCAGGGGATCTGACCTTGGACGTAGTATCGCGTCCGAGGTCAGAAAGGGGTTAAGTTGTAATCCGTTCCTCCATTTCTGCTAAGCGCTGCTCTTAGAAAACACACTGGGTGATGGCCCGGCCAATGCAGAGGCCAAAAATGTATTTGTCCTGCTTCCAGACCTAAGCTGCGCAATTATATACCAGTTTAAGAGAACATAGTGAATTCCCCCCCCACCGTGCTCTTACACAAAGCGGAGAAGGCCTGCTCCCAGCACACTGGTTTCACATTACAGCTGGATTGGAGGAAGGGGGTCGGAAAAGCCCACAGCGCGTGTCTGTACTCAGCTCTTGGATGTAGCAGAGCTCAGTGTGCGTGATAATAGACAATCAAATACATCATATTCCTGACACCATAGTACCAGTGTACTGTATGCATGTGAATCAAGATAAGGAAGAGCAGTTTATAATTATTAGTGCCTAGGGTGGATCTCAATTAAGTCAATACATATAAATGCAAGTTTAAAGGAATTTTTTTTACCTAGAAGGGTATCCACAGGTAACGAAAGTCTTGCATTACTCCACCCCGACAAGCGTTTCGCTCTGCTTTTTCCGGGGTCATCGTTATGGTCATTGGTCATTATGTATTAATTTTTGATAAACTGTTACCCTCCGATTGGTTTGTGTTTTCTTTAAAGAGTTCTGATTATTAATTATATAATTTAGATTGTGAGCCCCATTGGGGACAGCGATGATAATGTGTGTAAAGCGGAATAAGATCGCACTATATAAGAAAAACATAATAAATCAATCAAATCTTGTTAGACATGATAAGTCACACAGGAAAGAAACTGCAGTTATGTTCACTGTGCTGTATAAACGTTAATGAATGAGTACACCCACTGTGATAAGTAAGATATTAATACCTCACTGAACACTTTCTACAATGTTGCCAACACGGAGTAGAACCTTTTTTTATTAACCAATAACATGAACGTTCGTTTATAGAACTCTCATTACAGAACCTTCCGTTTTACTCCAATCAGTTGATGCAAACAGGAGTCCACCCCACATCAGTCACTGCTACAGCTAGTATTTTGTATGGCCGCCATGATTTTTAACCCCTTCATGACCAGAGGTATTTTAGTTTTTGCTATTCGCTCCCTTTCTTCCCAGAGAAATAACTTTTTCTATTTTTCCGTCACTATGGCCTTGTGAGGTCTTTTTTGCGGTACAAGTTGTGCTTTTGAACGACACCATTGTTTTTAACATGTCGTTTACTGGAAAAGGGGGAAAAAATTCCAAGTGCGGTGAAACTGCAAAAAAAAGTGCAATTCCACAGGTTTTTTATTTATTTATATTTTTACCATGTTCACTAGATGCTAAATCTGACCTGTCATTGTGATTCTCCAGGTCATTACGAGTTCACAGACACCAAACATGTCTAGGTTCTTTTATATTTAAGCGGTGAAAAAAAATTCCAAACTTTTCTATTAAAAAAAAAAAAAGCACCATTTCCCGAGACCTGTAACGTCTCCATTTTTCATGATCTTGGGCTGGGTGAGGGCTTATTTTTTGCTTGCTGAGCTGATGTTTTTATTGATAGGTATGTAGCAACCGGATAAAAAATAACCTTTAATGGATATATATAAAAAGCCCTAAGGCCTATGAATAAAAAAACACTATACACACCAACAAAAAAATGCAAACCTAGTGTGATTGGAGCCCTATACCAACATGGAGAACCACATACAAGACACACAACATACAAAATCTTGGCCAGCACTGACAGTGTCGGTATTGCTGACAAACTATATGCTTGTATTGACCCAAATGGGTATACACACCCCGGTAATAAGACCCTAGAAGAGTCTGGGTGCATCGGTGTATGTTTCACCCATGGGCATATGGTCACAATCTACAATGCAGTCTTACCAACTTCATGTGTACCTACTTAGGTTTATGGGTTTTTTAGGCAACAATTGTGTGAGTGCCTACCCATTAATGCTCTTCTGTTCATGTGACCCATCCAACAAAGTCACCAATATGTGCTTCTGAGCTCTGTCAGTGCGAGCACACAGCACCTATCTAGCGTTCCACAATGCCATATACATTTCCACCCATGGAGCTCTGGGATACAGTTTGCTCATTTACATCATCTGAGTGTTCCCCATGGATTCAATAATGGCATATTATATTCAAAGGCCGACCACAATGGATTCATACGTTTGGAAGCTGCGATACTTGAGACCAGACATATTATATGCTCTGGTGCATTTGGATGGATCTCACCGCGTTATGGTCATCGTCAGCCATTCCTCTGTCTCTATACCCACTTAGCCTTGTATGGAAGCTTGGTGCTGTGGAAAGCGTCTCCCGACGCGTTTCTTCCTCATGGATTCATCAGGGGAAAATGCCAGTCCTGTCCGCTGCTATCGCGGGTCGACCCCTCTGTGGTGTTTATAGATTCCGCTCGGTGCCCCTTGGCGTGTGACGCGCACCGTGAGCTTCCACTCCACTTCCGGTCCCATGGAGACGCTCTCTAGACCTTTCAGGCGCTGGGATTCCCTACCATGTGGCACATGCGCCCCACACTCCTGGGACACGGCGCAATACTAGACATATGAGCTAACTCCTGCCGGACATAATCAAATAACGGGGTGCGAATACATCTGTGGATGCACAAGCGTCCCCCCAAAAGTGACTTGCTGCTGCGGCCCAAGTTTGTTTATTGTGCCGCATATACAACAGACCTCCTGGAAACCGGGAAGTTGGTAGAATTCCAACATGATCCTGCTCACCAATTGGTATGATTCATAAATCTCTCAGCACAATATAAAAACCACCTGTGTGGTATCACCGAGACCAGTTATTATCCTGCCATGACACGACAGATTACCCGTATGTTGATAGAGCGAACAGGGACAAGACATGGGAAAATAATGGTACTTATGGGAAAAGGAATAGAGTTCCAATATGCGGGACAGCACATTACGCCATAAACGTGGGAAACAGTGACCCTATGGATGCTCTCTTTTTTCCTACCTATCGTGGAGGTTGGCACCCTAAGGAGAACCCTGCGCAAGCGGCGCCCCCACTCAACGTAGGCTGTCCCTATGTGGCTTTCCCTATTAAATCCTCAAACCTACAAAGGACAGCTAGAAAAAAAGCCTTATATACAAAAGCTGGAGTTGGATAAATTATCAAAATGGATAGGGATGGTCTTAGTTAATCAACAAAATGTATGTCCCTGTTTGGGTAATCCTGCCTGTCGTGGGGGTTGGCGCCCTGAAATCCTGCGCCCATGGCACCCCCACTCAACGGAGGCTATCCCTACCAATCCCTATATTGCATGTTGTACTATTTAAACCTATAGGTTGTACCTTAAGGTTAATGCAACATAAATGTATAAAAAACAGCTGTATGATTGTAACTCATTTAATCCCAAATGTTGGACATTTCTTAACAAGAAAATCCAAATTGCCTCCTTTTGGAGTATCTGTTTGTCCCAATCCCCCCCTCTTTGTGGAGGCACTATTTTGTCAATGCCCATAAAATTGATTTTTTGGGGGGTCACCTTGATGAAAAAGGTTAATGTGGATTGCCACTGGAGTCTCTCTCTTATTTGTAATGTCACGGAGGTGTTCGCCAATCCTTTTGCAGAACTCCCTTTTTGTTTTGCCCATGTATTCTAAACCACAATCACACGTGGCCTTATATACAACACCTCTTGTCCGGCAGTTGATGAAATGCCGAATAGTGTACGTGGTGCCTGTGACATTGCTAGTAAAGTTTTTAGAAGGTCTGATGGAGGCACAACTTTTACATCCACATCTGTAACAGCCCCTGATTTGGTTTGTTAAACCACAGGTATTTGTGGGGTTGTAATGGCTGTGAACCAACCTGTCACGGAGGGATCTTCCCTTTTTGTATGTGATCTGAGGTACTGGTGGGACATATTTCTTTATGTCCCTATCCATCTGAAGGATTGACCAATGCCTTTGAAAGATTTCTCTGATGTGATTGGCTCCATTAGAATACCTGGTAATGAAGCGTATTATGTTCTCTTCCTCTGATTTTGGCTTTTGTATCTAAGGCTTTTTTTCTAGCTGTCCTTTGTAGGTTTGAGGATTTAATAGGGAAAACCATATAGGGACAGCCTACGTTGAGTGGGGGCGCCACATGCGCAGGGTTCTCCTTAGGGTATTAACCTCCACGATAGGTAGGTAACAAGAGAGCATAGACTTTTATAAGTAGGGCATCCATAGGGTCACTGTTTCCCACGTTTATGGCGTAATGTGCTGTCCCGCATATTGGAACTCTATTCCTTTTCCCATAAGTACCATTATTTTCCCATGTCTCGTCCCTGTTCGCTCTATCAACATACGGGTAATCTGTCGTGTCATGGCAGGATAATAACTGGTCTCGGTGATACCACACAGGTGGTTTTTATATTGTGCTGAGAGATTTATGAATCATACCAATTGGTGAGCAGGATCATGTTGGAATTCTACCAACTTCCCGGTTTCCAGGAGGTCTGTTGTATATGCGGCACAATAAACAAACTTGGGCTGAAGCAGCAACAGACACTTTTGGGGGGACGCTTGTGCATCCACAGATGTATTCGCACCCCGTTATTTGATTATGTCCGGCAGGAGTTAGCTCATATGTCTAGTATTGTGCCGTGTCCCAGGAGTGTGGGGCGCATGCGCCACATGGTAGGGAATCCCAGCGCCTGAAAGGTCTAGAGAGCGTCTCCATGGGACCGGAAGTGGAGTGGAAGCTCACGGTGCGCGTCACACGCCAAGGGGCACCGAGCGGAATCTATAAACACCACAGAGGGGTCGACCCGCGATAGCAGCGGACAGGACTGGCATTCTCCCCTGATGAATCCATGAGGAAGAAACGCGTCGGGAGACGCTTTCCACAGCACCAAGCTTCCATACAAGGCTCAGTGGGTATAGAGACAGAAGAATGGCTGACGATGACCATAACGCGGTGAGATCCATCCAAATGCACCAGAGCATATAATATGTCTGGTCTCAAGTATCGCAGCTTCCAAACGTATGAATCCATTGTGGTCGGCCTTTGAATATAATATGCCATTATTTAATCCATGGGGATCACTCAGATGATGTAAATGAGCAAACTGTATCCCAGAGCTCCATGGGTGGAAATGTATATGGCATTGTGGAACGCTAGATAGGTGCTGTGTGCTCGCACTGACAGAGCTCAGAAGCACATATTGGTGACTTTGTTGGATGGGTCACATGAACAGAAGAGCATTAATGGGTAGGCACTCACACAATTGTTGCCTAAAAAACCCATAAACCTAAGTAGGTACACATGAAGTTGGTAAGACTGCATTGTAGATTGTGACCATATGCCAATGGGTGAAACATACACCGATGCACCCAGACTCTTCTAGGGTCTTATTACCGGGGTGTGTATACCCATTTGGGTCAATACAAGCATATAGTTTGTCAGCAATACCGACACTGTCAGTGCTGGCCAAGATTTTGTATGTTGTGTGTCCTGTATGTGGTTCTCCATGTTGGTATAGGGCTCCAATCACACTAGGTTTGCATTTTTTTGTTGGTGTGTATAGTGTTTTTTATTCATAGGCCTTAGGGCTTTTTATATATATCCATTAAAGGTTATTTTGTATCCAGTTGCTACATACCTATTTGATTTTCCATTTGATAAACACCACGCTATAGATATGTTTTTATTGATACCACTTTGTTGTACATACTATCTTTTGTTCGCTCGTTATTACATTTTATTGCTGTGTAGCGGCGACCAAAAAAATGTAATTCTGAATTTTTAAATTTTTTTCTCGTTACATTTGGTGATCGGGTTAGTTCTTTTTTATATTAATAGATTAGGTGATTCTGAATGCGGTGATACCAAATATGTATATGTTTGATTTCTTTTTGTTTTATTTTGATTGGTGAGTGAGGAGGGTGATTTGAACTTTTATATATTTTTAGTACTGTTAACCCCTTAATCCCATATGACGTACTATCCTGTCGAGGTGACCTTTGACTTAATTTCCAGTGACGGGATAGTACGTCATATGGGGGGAGTGCAGTCGATCGCGGCCAGGTGTCAGCTGACTATCACAGCTGACATCTGGCACTATGTGCCAGGAGCGGTCACCCACCACTCCTGGCACAATAACGCCCGGCACACTGCGATCAAAGATGATTGCAGTGTTCCGGGGCATAGGGAAGCATCGCGCAGGGAGGGGGCTCCCTGTGTGCTTCCCTGAGACGATCGGTACAAGGCAATGTGCTCACCTTGTACCGAGCGTCTCCTCCCTGCAGTCCCCAGATCCAAAATGGCCACGGGGCTGCATCCGGGTCCTGCAGGGAGGTGGCTTACCAAGTGCCTGCTCAGAGCAAGCGCCAGCAAGCCTCTCTGCCGTGCACGTTATATCGCTGATCTGACACAGTGCTCTGCAAAGTGTCAGATCAGCGATCTGTCACTATACAGTGATGTTCCCCCGGGACAAAGTAAAAAAGTTATAAAAAATTTTTTTAAATGTGTAAAAAAAAATAATTCCTAACTAAAGAAAAAAAATATATATATTGTTCCCATAAATACATTTCTTTAAATAAAAAAAGCAATAAAAGTACACATTTAGTATCGCCGCGTCCGTAACGACCCAACCTATAAAAATGTCTATTTAACCCCTTCAGTGAACACCGTAAAAAAAAAAAAAAGAGGCAAAAAACCGCTTTATCATACCGCCGAACAAAAAGTAGAATAACACGCAATCAAAAAGACAGAAATAAATAACTATGGTACCGCTGAAAACGTCATCTTGTCCCGCAAAAAACGAGCCGCCATACAGCATCATCAGCGAAAAAAGTTATAGTCCTCAGAATAAAGCGATTTTTTTTCTATAAAATAGTTTTTATCGTATAAAAGCGCCAAAACATAAAAAAATGAGGTATCGCTGTAATCGGACTGACCCGAAGAATAAAACTGCTTTATCCATTTTACCAAACGTGGAATGGTATAAACGCCCCCCTCCCCCCCCCCCAAAAGAAATTCATGAATAGCTGGTTTTTGGTCATTCTGCCTCACAAAAATCGGAATAAAAAGCGATCAAAAAATGTCACATGTCCGAAAATGTTACCAATAAAAACATCAACTCGTCCAACAAAAAACAAGACCTCACATGACTCTGTGGACCAAAATATGGAAAAATTATAGGTCTCAAAATGTGGTAACGCAAAATATATTTTTTCAAATAAAAAGCGTCTTTTAGTGTGTGACGGCTGCCAATCATAAAAATCTGCTAAAAAAACCCGCTATAAAAATCAAACCCCCTTAGTTAGGGATACATAAAAAATTTTTTAAAAAATGTATTTCCATTTTTCCATTATGGTAAGGCTAGGGTCACATTGCGTTAGGGCATTCCATTTAGCGCTAAGTGCTAGCGGATTGCGCTAACGCAATGTCTTTTACGGGGTCGCGTTAAACGTCCCCGTTAGCGCAGATCCCCGATCTGCGAGAGCGGGGAACGGACCTCGGGCGTGCCGCGGATGCTGCAAGCAGCGTCCGAGGCACGCTACAAAAGAACAGCACATCGCTAGCGCGTGCCGAAAATGACACGCGCTAGCAATGCGCTTTAACATTGCGGGCAATGGGAGCGCTAACGGACGCGTTGCACGGCGTTAATTTCCCCCGTGCAACGCTGTCCGTTAACGCTCAGCCATAAACGCAATGTGACCCTAGCCTTAGGGGTGGGGTGAGGGGTGAGGCTAGGGTTGGGGGTGGGGTTAGGGGTGGGGCTAGGGCTACAGTTAGGGTTGGAGCTAAAGTTAGGGTTAGGGGTTTGGATTACATTCACCGTTGGGATTAGGGTTAGGGGTGTGTTTGGATTAGGGTTTCAGGTAGAATTGGGGGTTTCCACTGTTTAGGCACATCAGGGGCTCTCCAAATGCGACATGGCGTCCGATCTCAATTCCAGCCAATTCTGTGTTGAAAAAGTAAAACAGTGCTCCTTCCCTTCCGAACTCTCCCATGCGCCCAAACAGGGTTTTACCCCAACATGGGGTATGAGCGTACTCAGGACATATTGGACAACAACTATTGGGGTCCGATTTCTCTTGTTACCTTTGGGAAAATAGAAATTTGGGGGGCTAAAAAAACATTTTTGTGGGAAAAAAATTATTTTTTATTTTCACGACACTGCGTTATAAACTGTAGTGAAACACTTGGGCGTTCAAAGTTCTCACCACACATCTAGATGAGTTCCTTGGGAGGTCTAGTTTCCAATATGGGGTCACTTGTGGGGGGTTTCTACTGTTTGAGTACATTAGGGGCTCTGCAAATGCAGCGTGACGCCTGCAGACCAATCCATCTATGTCTGCATTCCAAATGGCGCTCCTTCCCTTCCGAGCTCTGCCATGCGCTCAAACGGTAGTTCCCCCCCACATATGGGGTATCAGCATACTCAGGACAAATTGGACAACAACTTTTGGGGTCCAATTTCTCCTGTTACCCTTAGAAAAATACAAAACGGGGCTAAAAAATAATTTTTGTGGAAAAAAAAGATTTTTTATTTCCACGGCTCTGCGTTATAAACTGTAGTGAAACACTTGGGGGTCCAAAGCTGTTTGCAGGCCGGGTTCACACAAGTGTACTTGTCAGTCCATATACGGAGCGTAATGGCCGGAGTGGCTACAGGTCTCCTGACCTGAACTTATAGACTTGCATGTGTCCATAACCGGAGAGTGCGGTCAGTCCGGTCTATAGACAGAGAAATACACTCATGCACCCTGCCTTAGAGTCTGCTCCTGCTGCTGTGAAGCTGGGGGGATTCGGACAGCTTTTGTCTAGTCCCCCTGCTCTTTTCCCATGCTGAAGAGGCAAAGTTGTTTCTCTAGCAGGCTTTGAGGGTATTCAGTTCAGTCCCGCGGCGCAGCCAATCTTGCCTGACTGAACTGTCAATCTACACTCCGTCACCAGGAAGCGGGGAGGCAGAGGAGTGGTGTGCTCCTGAAGAAACCTCAGAAAACACCATTAGATTGCTGTCGGCAGAACGATCTTTTGGCTGACTACTCTCTCCTCCTGGACAACAACAGTCGCACTCAAGAAAGTAGTCTTAAGATTTCTTTTGCCAGAAAAACGTGGTTTTTTTATTGTGAGCAAACACCAAAATTAGCGATATCACCGCAGTATTTCAAAGTTTCAGGGTAACGTTTCGACCCACCGGGTCTTTCTCAAACCCCACTGAAACAAGAACAAAACATATAAAGTACCACAAAACATGAAACCATAAAAAAAAAACGTGAATGAAATATACATTTTTACAAAAATCAATAGTAAAGTCCCTATGTAATGAAAATTGTGAAAAGTCGCCACAATAATGGACATGGCGACAGCAAAGCAGGACCCGTCAAGATCATGGAGAAGAGACATCAGGGTTCTTGTCGGACGTAAAATGTCATGGCAGTCAAGAACCTATGGAGTATACGTGTAACACAGGCTGCAAGGGCGGAAAGTACCGCGAAGGCAGTGTCATAGTGGGGCAGAAACTATAGTGGAATCCACCACTATCTTTGTAGACACACTGTTTCCCTGTGAGGTAGCAGTATTCCATCATCTAGATGTAGATAAAAAGAATGGGCTACCCAGGTGGTCGACGCTAGTAGAGGCTAAGGACTGACCTTTCTAAAGTAGAAACCGAAAAGGGCACAGATCCCTGGAGAGATGCAGGAGTCCCGTTAGGGGCTATAGGAAAGAAAGCCAGAGGGGTAAATTTGCTAGCCAAAGGTGCGAGTCCAGAGCAGAAGGAGGGAAGAGTACAGGCAAGCTTACCTATAATATGGCTGTTGCGGGTGTCTGCGGTGGTGGTGTGTGTGGGACCAGGGAGAGAGGTGCCTTTTATAATGGGCGGCCGGAAGTATCGAACAATGGGTGCGCAGGCGCACCAGCGCTGTGATCAGAACGGGATCTGGAATGCAAGGGGCCGGGGAACCATGTTGCGCATGCGCAGTGAGGGGAACGCCGCGCTCAGAGCAATGGGCGTTGATATATGTGAAAGCCGTCTGCGCAGGCGCATAACGTAGCGGCGAAACTAGGGCGCAGGGTGCGGAAACCACAACGATGTGGTAGCACTATAGGGGGATGTGCTGTGAACGCTGGTGTTTCCTAAAAAGAGAAACAGGACGAATCCTGTTGGGGCAGCCACTGAAACGACTAGTGTCAGGGCAGGGGGATATGGACCATGGTACGAGTAAGGAAGGAGAGGGGAGTGGATAGCAGTGAGCAGAGATTGTATATTGAAGCTAAAAGAAGAAATTAATGATTCTATAGTGGTGTAGAGAATGGAATAAAAAAATGAAAAAAGTATAAGTATATATAAAGAAGAAGAAGGGAAAAATTATAAATGTAAAAAAAATTATAAATGAAAAAAATAAAAATGAAAAAAAGGGAATGAATGAAACAAATTGATGAAGAAAGTTGATTGATGGAGAAATATGAAAAAAGATAAAAACTGGGAAAAATAAAATGAAATAATGAAAAAACAAAGAACTGAAAAGAGATTTATTTAGAAAAAGGGGGGGATAAAACGGGAAAACACCAAATGAAGGATATAAAATACCAAATGAAGGAATAGAAATACCAAATGAAGGAAAACAAAAATGATGGGGGAAAAATGAAACAACTGAAAAAATACTAGAAAAAATAAAAATAAAGAAATAAAAAATATAAAAATAGAAAAAGGGAACTAGAAGGCTGTACAATGTACCATACTCAGCCTATGGAGAAGGCAGAGAGCTAGTGTGTCTGCAAAAGTAAGGTATAAGTTAGTAAAGAGAAGATGAAGGAAAATACCTATCCACCACCTATATGGGTATGAAAGTTACAAAGGTTAGTTCACGATATTAGAAAACTGGTTACTTAAATGTGAGGTCCAGCTCTGTTGAGGCCTTTAGGGGCCAATGTTTGAAGGGTGTAAATCCAGTACGCCTCCCTTTCTTTCAATCGTCTGATGTGGTTTCCACTGTTATGACCCCAATGGCAGAGGGTCTCAGAAATAATTACTAAGTCTGCAAACACAAAAAAACAGCTCATAGGGCAGTGGTAACTGGGCTGACCATATATCTAATCCTAGCACCACAAATAGAAGTAGCCGGGGAACGTGCCTACGTTGGTTCTAGACGTCTCGCGCCAGCCGGAGAACTAACTAACCCTAGAAGGGAAAAGAAAGACCTTTCTTGCCTCCAGAGAAAAGACCCCAAAAGTTGGATACAAGCCCCCAACAAATAATAACGGTGAGGTAAGAGGAAAAGACAAACATAAGAATGAGCTAGGTATTTAGCAAAGAGAGGCCCACTAGCTAATAGCAGAATATAGTAAGATGACTTATATGGTCAGCAAAAAACCCTATTAAAATATCCACGCTGGATATTCAAGAACCCCCGAACCGTCTAACGGCCGGGGGGAGAACACCAGCCCCCTAGAGCTTCCAGCAAGGTCAGAAATCACATTTAGTACAAGCTGGACAAAAATAGTAGCAAAGCAAGTAACTCAAAAAACAAAGAAGCAAGACTTAGCTTAATTTTGCAAGAGCCAGGACCAGCAGACAGGAGCAACAGAAGGATCTGATTACAACGATGCCAGGCACTGGACTAAGGATCCAGGAAGTTAATATAGCGACACCCCTGGACTAACGACCCAGATGAGTGCCAAACAGAAAAAAGACAATCCCAGAGTCATACCACTAGTGACCACAAGAGGGAGCCAAAAAGTCTAATTCACAACATTCCACCTCTTCGCGGTCGTTCGACTTGTTCGATTACTTGTACCCTCAGTTGCGAAACATTGTGGTTCGCACTGATGAAGTGGTGGGGAACTGGTAGCCAAGTCTTCTTGCAGCGTATGGTGGATTTGTGACTAGCAATTCTGTCACGTAGATGTTGGGTGGTTTCACCCACATAAAGTAAGCCACACGGGCATTTTATGAGGTTATTATACGACGTAGTTGGTGTCACATGTATAGAAGCCTTTGATGCTATAGTATTTGCCCGTACGGGGGTGGGTGATTCTATCCCCCTTGATGATGTTTGAGCAACAGGCACAGCTGAGGCACGGGAATGTGCCTCTACATTCTGTGCCAAGAAAGGTCTGTCTGGGGACTCTGGAAAAACTACCTACGTCCGCTCTGACTAGACTGTCCCTGATGTTCTGTGGGCGTCGTTTACACATGAGTGCGGGAGTCTGAAAGGCTTCAACGTTGGGATAAGATTTGGCTAAGATGGACTAATGTTTATGAATGATGTTATAGATTTTTGGCATAATGGGATGGTGTGTATGGATGAATGTAACCCTTTCTTTGGTAGGAACAGAGGGTGGTGTCAGCAGAGGTTCAGCAGCTCTGGCTTTCTCCTTGGTAAGGAGTTCCTGAGGGTATTGCCTATTTTTAAATTTCTTTGACATTTCGTCTAGGCGGGTAGGAATGAGACTAGTGTCAGATACTATCCTCTTCATCCGTGTAAACTGGGAGCGAGGCAAGCTATTTTTGGTTGAAGAGGGATGGCAACTGGTGTAGTGAAGTAAGTTATTGGTATCAGTGGCTCTCTCCTCCTGACTACCCTCCCAGCGGCTCCTCTGTGTCCAACTCAGTAGTATAATAAAATAATGAAAACATGCCCAATGTTGTTAGTGGAAAGACTTGTGAGCGATGACGGCAAGAGCATTAATGGTGAGAGGTCACAATAGAAGATCCCGAAAGTGAAGCCTTGAACATAGCAGAGACGATGGAAAAGGATATGTGTGTCGGTGTGGCACACCATGTGGGGGAACATTTGTGTTTCAAAAGAAAAATCGCAGCTGGTTATGAGTAAAAAATGGAGGGAACTAATTGCAAAGTTGTATTGTGAAGAATGATATTGTCACACATGTTGTGCTCAATTGCTTGGGATTGAAAATCTCCCAGTAGAACGACGTCGCGCAGTGTGAGGGCTCCGGAGATCTTCCCATTTGCGGAATGATTGCATTTGCAGCCTGGAAAAGATGGTGCAGCAGACATTGTTTTGTATCTGATTTAGGTCATAGGGAACATAAAAAAGAGGACAGCAGCTGAATTCTTGTGGACTGAGACCCCCATTTCCTCAAGAATGATCTGAATCGTTGTCTCCCAAAAGGCACACGGAGTCAGAAAATTCCCCCAAATATGTGACGTTGCCTCCACGCAGAGTCAACATTTGTCTGGTACCTTGACGGACCATTTATGTAACATAGCAGGGACCCAAAATCCTAAAGATACCGTTTCATTAGCTCATTCCTGTGCCTTGGCTTTTATTACTTCATAAAATTGATAGAAACACACTGAGCTTACGTAAATTGCTTATTTAATGTCATTCGCCATGGTTTGTAGAATGCAGGGAGTTACTGCATACCATATATAACATGTATATGTCTGAAATGGAGTGTGAGGAACAGCAAGGGGGAGATAATAAATGGTGGAGGTCAAGGTTTGGAAGAAAGGAAATGTGGAAGCTGTGCTTATACAAACCCTGACCATATTGTTGGTATATGGTACAAGAAGAGCGATGATAGAGAAGAGCCTTGTACCTGATATTAGCTGGCTGTGCAACGCTAAGTGGAGCCCACAGTCAAAAAAGGAAACTAACTGGGGTTAAAACATGTTTAGTTTAATGTGTAGATTATTGATGAGCAAATGTTTTCTGATAACGTGGTATCCGAGTTTGTAGAGTGTGCTCGGATAATATATTCGTGTCCCTGCGTTTGCATGTTTTGCAGCGGTAGGCAGCTGCAACACATGCAGGGATTGTGTGTTTGTTAGGCAATTCCTGCATGTGTTGCGACTGCCTACCGCTGCAAAACATGCAGACGCAGGGACACGAATATATTATTGGAGCACACTCTAGAAACTCGGATAACACTTTATCGGAGCACGATCA